>NW_022989819.1:1398589-1498589 GCF_902827175.1 Gymnodraco acuticeps
CGCTCTCGCTCTCTTCTCTCTCTCTCTCTCTCTCTCTCTCTCTCTCTCTCTCTCACTCTCTCTCACTCACACACACACACACACACACACACACACAAACTGCCACATTTCAAATGAATCAACTTTTGTAAATATGTTATGAAGTACATGCATTCAAATATTGTAGGACAGGCATACACATTGCATTTAGGTCCTCGTGGATTCATCTTCTTATTACAGACACATGCATTTCCTAACATTCGGTCTATATGCTGTAAAATGTATTATCTCTTCGATTTACACACGGCATCTATTGCACGTCTGTCCGTCCTGGGAGAGGGATCCCTCTTCTGTAGCTCTCCCTGAGCTTTCTTCCATTGTTACCTTTAAACTGTGGGTTTTCTTTGGAAGTGTTTCCTTGTACGGTGTGATTGGGTATATTCTGTACAAACTCTGAAGTCCACTGAGACAAATTGTGATATTGGGCTATATAAATAAACATTGAGTGATTGAAGCATAATTGTTGGTAGTTACAAGAAGCCCTTGCAGGCTACCCTGTCTTTAATCTCTCTCTCTCTCCCCCCCACCTTACCTGCCTCAGTAATATCAGTACAAAAAACTGTTTGTGTTCTAAAGATTTCATCAGCTGTATCATTATTCAGCTACTTCTAGACGCTGAGTTTAGTGATCCGAACGCACAGCCCTGACAGGCGCTCTGTACGATGCTGATTTCTCAGAGAGAGAATAAGGAATTACATGTCCTCCCAGGCACAGCAGAAAAACAGACACCCAGCCACAGCTTGTCAACAAAATGACATGCCTTGCTTTGAACTGAGGTGAGTGTATCTGTCTCCAGCAATGACAGATTACTACTGTAAGAAGGTGTGAAGCTTTGCAAGGTATTACATAATTTATCTAGCTCAAGAAGAAGGAATGTACTGAGACTGGACATTGGACTTAGAAGTCATGTTTCATCCTGTTTCATCAGGAGTTAAAAAACCTCCTATCATTTTTTGCCACGCTGAAAATATAGTAGATCTGAAGGTACATTCAGTAATGTTTCAAGAATCAGAGCTGGGTATCATATATATTTTCACGACTATAAATTGGTTTAGGCAAAAATGTAAGACATCCAAAATGGTGCCAATCTAATCGCCACCTCTTAACATGCTTTTCATTTTCAGTTTTATCTTTGTTCCTGATTGTTCAGGAATTGCATTTGATCCATAAAAGAAACCAAAAACCACATGGATGATTTTTAGCTGACCAAATGGCATTTTCCCTTTTCCTGCCAACGTACAATTGCTCATCAACAGTCAGACAACATTTCTAGATGAACCAAATGTTCTCTTTGCATCTGCTCTGCTGATGTCTAATGAAGTTGAGTATATGTGAATGGAAGCATCCATGTTAGTGACTGTTTGATTAAAATACAAGCCAGAGGTGACTGGCGTTACTTACAGCAGTTTCTATGAACATATCAGACTTCCAAAATGTTACCAAAGTAAGGACCTCAGTTACAACAGCTTTTATAATATATATTAATTCTGTTCATTTCAATGCATCAGTGGATGTTTTCATGGTGGCAAAGTCAATTTGCATACTGCTCTCATATTGCAATCCATCATGGTGTACGTTGTTCTGGTGACATGTGAATATGCACTGTTCGACATTTAGAAATCGTCCGCATACTGCTGACCTTTCAGGGAATAAACAGAACTTAGAAAAACAAGTACTCATAGCAGCTTTGACGCACTGTCCAATATTTAGAGACCTGTAACAAGCAAGACAAGCACCTACTCCAGGACGATTACAGCCATTCTCTAAAAGGATCAGTGAGTGGAATCAGAAAAGGATGTTTGTTCATTAATCTCCACTTGTTAAAACATGGAATCCAATTTTCAATACCCAATCTTTCTTTGTTGTATTCACCAAAACAGACCAGACCATGCTGAACCCAGTGATTGTGATGTTGCACTGTAAAAACTGCTTTTCAATCGCTTGATTTATTTGTGTATGTGGGAGGTTTCCCTCTTTCCCTTTGGTCAACACATAACTTTAAGTTTACCCTCCGTTTGCTCGACCTTTCAAACTGAATATACAGAGGCTTAGTTGTATCAGCAGTTTTACAAACACACTTAAACATCCAACTATTAACCTCACTGTGCCTGAAACCCCTTAAACATGTGTCTGTCTCTGCATGGGCACAGTATTACTGGCAATACCCTAAGGATGATCCAAAACAGAGGCTGCAGAAGTGATACTGAGTTTGTGCAGCAAGGGTAACACTGTTTCTGTTGTCGAAAGATTGTCATCAGAATGATTTGTCCTCAGATCACAAAGTTGTGCTCAGATGCTTCCACTGCCAATTGAATATCAGCCTCAATGTTAAGATGTGTCACATAAATGGGTATGGATGAAAGGGGCAACTAAAAGCTATGGAATTGACCCTCATGCATCATTGCCGTGACCCTAATATTTCAACTAAAACTATTTTTTTTTAAATGTATAGTCATGTTCGTGCAAAACCACTATCACAAAATGGAGCTTCATTATCTTTCTGTTGCACACTCGGACAGATACAAACAGAGAGTTGGTATAAACCAACATGTCATTTGTAACCTGGTTACAGCACTCTTCAGGGATTCTACAAAGCCAATATTTTCTCTGAGGCTTCCCTTAACCACCGCGAACACCTTGACTCATTTTTTGACTGAACAAATGTGTAATTTTACGACAAGCCACTCATCTGCTACAGCCTTCTACTTCTTATGTAAATGCTTGTGCTGAATATGACGGTGGATTTACTTTTCAATACGTCTCCTTGGCACTGTAAAGTATACCACCCTGTACAAGGCTGACACTGAGTCCTATTTAATTCGAGAGCTGTGACACTATAATCTCTATCAAAGCAACACCAAGGAAAAAGTCATATTTTATGCCTGAAGTCTAGTAAACATTGAGCAGGTGAACTCACTGAAACTGTAATGGTCGGATGAAGCTAAGATTCCATTGTAAATAGAAGATTACACAAAGCCAGAGGAGCAAGAAAAAGCCAGTGCAAAAGTGAGCCATTCAAACCATCCATTTTCTTTTGTCAGGAGGGAACAATAATAAGAAATACGACAAGGAGAAGACAACCACAAACATTAGTGAGTGATTTTAGCCTAAGCTTGACAACAGGAAAAGGCCTATTTGGTGAGTAAAAAGTCTAGACATAATAAACCTTGTGGCTGCAGTCAACACATTTCTGGTTCAAAACAAGATAAAAGCTGGCATGTTGTTAAATGCAATTGCACACATCACAGAGAGTGGGCAAGTTATTCTACAAAATACAGAGCTCTTCTTTTACATTTGGAGTTTTACCCCGTAGGTTCTGTGGGTGCTTGGACATGCGTTATGGCTTCTAGAAGCAACAACATCACAGAGATGTCATTTAATTTGTCTTGGCTGACTGAGAAGCAGCTGCTGAGCTGACTGACTGCGGGTCATCTCAAATATCTGGTGAGTGAAAAGCCTCTCGGTTATGTGCTGACATGTCAGACCTGCTGAGCCTTTCACCAGAGGCAGAAATCATCCCCAATACTGAGACAAGATGGGTGACGTATCATTCTAGGCTTTTGCATAAGAACACGTTAAAAAATTCTAAAGATACCAGGCACCAGGATATCGTTGGACCTTGGACGCCACACCCGGTTCATTCCACAGGCCATAAGACTGTGAAACACCTGCACTTTGGAAAGAACTTCCATAGCATTCATTTGTTTGCAACCTACAAATTATGTTTCTAATATATCATATTCCAATCACTTATATATAGACTTTCCTTGCACGATTCTATTTTATTTGTATTACTTGCACTATTTTAACTGTAAAAGCCTTGAAACCGTGCCTGGTTCCTGGCCCTCCCTGTCCACGTACCACTGTTTGATCAGAAACCGCCTCAACTCCAATGTCAGGTTTGCTGATGACCCAGTAATAAGACTGCATTTCCATCAATGATCAGCAGGCTTACCTAGAAGTATAGAATCAAGATGTCACTTGTTGGGAGTACCTGAAGATACCTAAGGGTCCAAATCATCAAGAATCTGACACGGTCCACACCCAACAGCGTTTTGGAAGGAAAGGCAACATCTCAGATAGCTTAAGAAATTAAACAATTTATCGTGGGTCCTAGACACTTTCTCTTGTGCTGTGAAAGACTTATAAACACGAGGGCGTTACCAAACGGTATGAGAACTGCTCTGCTCAAGACAGTATACCCTAACAGAGAGGGGTTCGCTCGGGCGACCATTTAATCAGATCTCTACTCCCTACTATGCAGGACTTGCACACATTACTGCAGCTACAAAAACCTCTCTAGCCACAAGTCCAAAACAGAGAGGCTCAACTTTTTTCCCTCACATCAATCTCAAAGCCAAAGTGTGTATGTGACAAATAAACATCTGAGGCCTTGAATCAATTCACACTTTGAGTACTAACCCATATTTGGCCAGTAAAGGGTCATTAGACTTGTCAGCCAGTGTCACAGAGGGATCGCAAGTCTTTAAGAAACCTTAAGAAATGCAAGTGACCACTGAGGCTGATGCCAGGACATAAAAATAATTAAGACAGTTCAGGATTTGATGAGTTCCACACCTTGACCCACATAAGCCGTATGAAACGACAGCCGGGGCCTGAACCCTCAGAGTTCTCTGTTCTGACTGCTTTAACTTTCAATCATGTCTTCCAACTAATTGATTATAAATGCCACGTTGGCAATTCTTCTTCAATTGCCTTAGTAAAACCAATTAATTACACTGGGCCCTTTTCAGCTGATGGTGGTGCTGGCACACAGAGGGAAGAAGAAGCAGTTCAGTTCCACCTTGCATCCATACAATTCAATTATGCATTATTATAACCACATTCAGAGTAGCACCAGGAAGAGTTGAATATAACGTGGTGCATTCACTGACGCAAAGAGGACATGACACCACGTCGGACACTTCTGCAGAATGGGGGGCAATTATGAAGCTCGGTGCAATCAAGGGGGTCTCTGACAGGCTGAGGAGGGTCTGATGAGCCAGTGTCAATGCGGAGCTCCAGAACTCCACAGCTAATCAACCACCAAGGAGGGGCTTGAGGGCCGCGATCACTCAAGCCCTCCATCACCATGCTGGGAGGAAGGCAATCACCAGCTCATTTCAATGTGCTGTTATTCCAACCCCCCACCTCTGATTCTGAAATCAAGGTTCAAGGATGACCAGGGAAGCAGAAGGTGGATGGTGGGTGCAATCAAATGTGTGGGGGGGGGAAAGGGGACAAAAGAAAAGAAGAGAAAATTGGTTCAGCAAGCGGTTTATTCAAGCCATTTGATATTTTTAAATAATCATAAATGGATTGGAAACATGGGGGGAACAGATAGAATGATCCCCAATTGCTTTCCAACCAGCAGCTCATAAGATCCCCGGGATTGGGCTTGCAAATTGAAATGTAAGTCTTGTAATACAGTGTGTTGGGGAGACAGAAGGGGTATGGGTCAAGAAAGGTGAGAGAAGGGAGTTCTCATTTACCATGGCAAGGGATTAGCTCAATGAGAATTATGTAAGCATCTTCTGTCTGGTAAGAAAAGAGGAAGTGGATGAAACCCAAACAAAGCTTATCTTTTACCCTCTTAAAAGAACACGACTTCTAATAAATGGTTATTTCGTTTTTCAAGAAAATTATAGAAGTACTGGAATAGGGGGTATTACTTTACGTAGAATGTGAAACGAAAACAAATTAATAAAGAGATATTAGTCTGACAGCGAGGCAGCATGATGGTGCATCGCATCGCGTAATTGGAGGTAAAACCTCCTCCTGTCCTCTGTTTCAAGTTTGACAGTGGCTGGAGAGGCTCGCTACACTAATAGGCTCCACTCAGACAAACACATAGATACACACCGTGCTCATCCTGTCATACTGTCCTCCAATACCGAGACAGAATACTGATAAGGAACATGAGGTATCTGTCTGGGATCGGGCAAACAACCATAAAATACTGGAAATGTAGCCTACAAATCCTCCGTAATGTTCCTTGGCCTCCGAGCAATGATAGAGGTGTGGAAAAAGAGATCATATTTTAAAAGTATCCCCTTTTCTTGTGTGGTTGAATATCAGATTGTTCCCTATTGGTACAAGGGACATACGCATCTACAAATACTTTGACTATTTGGGCTGTTTTATGTATTAAACTTACAGTTTTTTGTTTTTGAGGACTGCATGTAAAATAATTGCTTTCTTTTGGGATAATGTGTATTTTCTTTATGAATTATTGGGTATATATGTCAGAAAAATGGCCAACACATTAATGAGGAACCAGCAACCAAAGTTTTTTATTCATTACATAATACACCATAGTTGTGTATATGATATGGTAATAAACCTTTTGAATCTTTTGCATTTTAAATACAATTTCCTGAAGCCAATTAAAGAAACCGAAAAACAGCATCTTCTCACAACACAGAAGTTGGAATAAGGGGGCATTAAGTATTTTAGCTTGAACATGTATGTGAAATATAAATACAATCTCATGTGACGATACATTTTTTCTCCATTGATAAATGAATTCATCAGCATGCTGTTTCAGCCTTACATATTTTCTATACTTTCGTAATTTCATGTTTTTAAACAATCAAATCAATTCCAGTAGCAAGATGAGTCGTGACAAATATGTATTCAATATATAATATGAAGGACACCGTAGCAATCGACTGTATTTTTACTGAATGAATTACTACAAATATAATAATTTCAGGGCTTTTTATTAAATTGCCTAGATAAGAGATTACTCGTTTTTATGTTGTGTATTTTAGTACTCTACAATAACAATGCTCCTAACCACGTTTGCAGTAATTATGCCTCTGGCAGTCAGCCGATCCATATGTGAACAGTGCAGAGGGAGGCTGAGCAGGACATTAAGTGAGCATTAATTCTGTGATGCCAGCGTGATGCCAATTATTTAAAATGTGGTCAATGTTCTGATGGTTATAAATGTCTCTAAGTACTAATCAGGCTAACAAAAAGCCCCTTGGTGTAAATGAAAAATAAATAAATTGCGTACATTTGATTTAAACAAAAGAATATTTGTACTGTAAGTTTGATTAGAATTGTAATTAGTTTAATATACTGTACTGTAAAAACAAGTCAGTGATATAATGGCTTCGTTATAGTAATACATTTGTGTTTGCCACCATTAGGAGCCTTGCTACCACTTGACATTTGTAATTGACCTTTTAAGACATTTGGAGTAATGCCATTTCCAAACTGTGCAACACTCTAAATGTTCTTAATAGATTTGTAAGTCTAGACATGTTATTGTGGTAAGAGCTCTTTTTTTCCTTCTTATGACTTATACTAAAGGCTCTATTTCACATTCTTTATGACCTAACATTACATTTAAATTATATTACAAGAGATTATTAATAGTTACATTAAAGGTCGGGTAGGTAATTCACTTCAGAAACACTTACATCCAATGAATACATTAAATGCTTTGACAATAAATATATAAAAAAATGTCATCTGTGGAAGCCGTAGCGCTGTAAAAAGCACGACCAATCATCTGAGCCGGGCCTACCTGCCTGTCAGCCTTCCATCTCGTGCACAAATGTATCTCGTGCCCTCATTGGTCATGTGCGCGTTCGTGTGTGTTGGAGGAGGGGCTCTGTAAACTAGTCTGAAGGAAGGGGCAGATTTGTTTCGGATGCGTACTTTCAAATTCCAGCGCACTCGAGCTGGTTTCTCCATTCTTACCTACCCTACCTTTAAGTATGCTACATTTCAAAAATACTGTACGTTGTATTGTTAATGTGTTTGTAAAGACGACTTTATACTGATGTTAATTATTCACGTTATTTCTGCCTAAAATGAGCAAAAAGGACATGCATTGTTTGCTTTAGCAATACAAATAATCAGCTTAATGCACAGCAGATGTCTCATTACATTTGCATATTATTATTGCAGCATTACTTCAATTGATCCTTTTCATCAACCCAGATAATACTTGCTGATTGCAGAGCATTTTGGCTCAGACATATTTCATGGTATTATGTTCCCTCTTGGTGAAAAGTGATTGGGAGCATAGCTTGTAGTTTGCCTGCTTTTATTCAGAAATAAGCTTTCATGGAATTAATTGTCCTTTATTTCTGTGGTAGAATAAAAACACAGCTCGAGGTTAAGAGGCTGAAAAGAGGCTTATGTGAAGTTTGATTTCCCTTTTTTGCTTGTTTAGTCCTGCTAATTTTGAACAGTTTAACAGGGTTAATACTAAGGAGGATAGGAAAAAGGCATATCATCAGATTGAATTTCTGAATGTCTATCAACAAAAAGTAGGTAAAAAGACAAGCCTGACACATTTAAAGGTTGTATAAATCACAAATGTATATTCTTATTTATGGTTTAATTATTATTATCTATTTTAAATTCCCCACTTATGAGAAAAAAATGTATTCATTAAACAAGTTTAAAATGTTTAAATTTAACATGCAAAAAAAAACACATCCAATTGATCAGTAAAAGAACATTTGAAGCTGGAAGTGAAGAAACGGGAGCACTTGGGACTGGAAAACATGATCTAGGAACAAAACAATCAGAAGCCTAATTTTTCATTAACTCTCAGTGATAGAGAATTGATCCGACAGAAAAAACCCTGCTGCTTAGATGATAGACTAATCACACGCTATAATCTCCACAATCACGTTCTACCTCGCAAACTACCTGAGCTGTGGTTACTATGACAGCCATGTCTAATTTTCTCTGGAAGGGTGGAAACCTGCAGGACTTTCATATTACTACTCTGGATTTACATTAGGGACCCCTTATTCATACAAGCGTCACTATTGGATTTACAACAAAATGTACGGCTAGCCTCGAGCTACCCACAGTCTCTTCTTCTCCTCCCTGTCTGATAATCTCTGTCTTGTTCCATATATCTAAATCCGGTCACATGCAGACAAGCTGTCTTCAAATGAGTCACGGGGGAACATTTTGCGGTTAACCACAGTGCTCTCCGGGGACGACCTGGACAGTAGATCGGCAGCCGGTAAAACATTGGCTGAGACAGGAGAGACCATCGTCTTCTGTGCGAGTGCTGAGTAAAATCTTCTGGGTATTGGCTGTGTTAACTAAATTCACATCGGCTTACAACCTCCTGGCTATTCATCAGTGGAGGGGTGAGCACAGGGCCTAGAGAGGTCACCCTCCCAGTCTCATGCACTTTCTGCCGTCACATTTGTTACTGCCGGGATGAAAAGAGACGAGGAGAAGATTTTTAAAAAAAAGGTAGAATGTGGAGGAAATATCTCTGTTTCCTGGCTGATATTTTTGGTGATGGCTATTTATTTGTAGTGGTTTTAGCCTGAAGAGGTTTTGTCTTATCTGTTCCTTCTTTTTCTCTCTGGGGGGAAAATAGAGGGTGAGTCTTTTCCAGCCTCCACAGTTGATTAGTAACTCCTGCTCTACCCCTACGCTTCAGGGATTCTATGCCAGCTCCCCTTATACATCCCTTGTCATGCACACTCACACTTTCTCTCGCTCTCTCTCTCCCGCTCCTTACTAAACACACACTCATGCACATCTCCCTACAGTCATGGAACAGCAATTTGAGGGAATCACACAACCAAGACCTGACATTTATAACAATGAGAGCTTGATTAAAAGGGCAGAATGAAACAGTGTCATCCTCCATTCATTGTCCTTAGCCCAAGTTAAATGGGATTTAAGCCTGTGCATTGCGGCTGATACCTCCACTGTCAATCCCTGATTGCTTTAAAGCAGCGAGAAGAAAATGGTCTTGTTATTGTAATGCAGGTGTGTAACAGTATATAACGGAGGTGTCAGAGGTGACCAAGTTTACACAGAACGTCTGTGAATAGATAAGGACAGCGCTAACGCGGGGAGGGAGAGCAAAGCTAATACTCCTCCAGTGAAGGCCATGGTGTTTGAAAGGCACAGGAATAAAGCTTAGTTTTATCTGGCTTGGGGCAACACACAAAAGGCGCCAGCATTGCAACGTGGCGGGTTTTAAAATTGGGATCAAAAAGTTCAAGCTAATTAACAAGCTAAATAAGAATCCCCTAGCTTCATCTATGTAACCACCCCTCGCTCTCTCTCCCTCCTTCTGTCTCTTCTGCTGCAGTACTTTGCTAGCGCCCAGGTGTGTGTGTGTGTGTGTGTGTGTGTGGTGTGTGTGTGGTGTGTTGTGTGTGTGGTGTGTGTGGTGTGTGTGTGTGTGTGTGTGTGTGTCCAACATTTACAGTGTGTCTGGGAAAGTGAAGACAAATTGCCTCCCTGTGCTGAAATGTAAAAAAACGATCACCAAATTACCTCCAACAAGATGATTTTAAATAACTGTTATATTGCTAGCATGACCCTGAGAGCCAAATGCCCCGTGATCAAGCTTTGTTCAAAAATGTTTTTATGTTAGTCGACTTTTCCTGCAGAGCCAAATGGAAAGGATAAGGGCACATAATAAAGACAAATGGCTAGAGCATGACATTTGATTCATTGCCTTGGTACAGAAACATTCACAAGGAAATAGCCAACATTGACATGCCATGAATTTGAAAACGCTGTCAAATCCAAAAAGCACACGGCCTGCTGTAATGACATTGAGTCCCTGAGGGTCTGCAGGGGGACTCAGGCAGATTGTGGACCAAATCAATCAGGCTGTTGTTTCTGACCGACGTTTCCACATTGAGTTTAAAGGGTTGCTTCACACAAATGACAACATGTTTTATTGTTGTACCTTTCAATATGCATATTATTTTATATTGAAATTGGATTTCAAGATATCCTGTTACAATTGTAGACAAAGTTGTAAGAAATAACTGATTTGTGGTGTCGTTTTTGCTTTAAGTTAAGCTTTGTTTATGTTTGATTATTTTTATTTTCTTGTCTTCCCTTGGACATTTCAATCATTTTTCTAGGGTATCACTAAATACCATGTATTCATACTGATTGTATCACTAGTTTTTATCATCCACCTATGGAACCAAAATCATCTGCATGGCTTTAAAGTGTTACTGGTTAAAAATCACAAACTATGTTTTTTTGGAGGGGTTAAATTCACTGTTCAAGCTCCTGTTCCATCCTCAAACTGTTTACAAAATAAGATATTGCCTGCAAAATATCTATTTCTATATCCATTATCTATATGACAGCAAGGGGGTTTTCGAATGTATTATTCTAAAAAAGATTAAATGTATAGCCATAAGGAACTCCGCACCTTATTTATTTAATCAGAAGCATATGCTTGCAGCCGACCTTTCGCTGCAGAGCACCCACTTCGTCGTACGATATGAAAACACCATCTGCTGTGTTAGCAACGGCTAGGCTTAGCTAGCTGGGGCCCTACTGTGTCACAGGATTATCATACTGGTTGCTAGATCCACCCTATTAGCCTCGAGTGGTTGGGATTATTGGATGATCATTATTATGTGTGACTGAACAAGGAGCAAAGTACCTACACTTCCTTGACACAGTTAAGTCTTGTTAGTATTTGTGATCAGACACATTATGAGCTCATTCCAGAGCATTATTGCACCTTGTCCAAGACGTGAAAACACTGTTTATTTAATACACGTTGAATTGTATTCACACGGTTGCGTTTGAAAAAACATGTTGATTGGCTTTACAGACGTAAAAACAGGCTCTGTGCTACAGAAATGAGAGACTATAGCACGGCTGGAGCCCATATTTGCGTCTAAACAGGATCATAGGCAAGTACCGAAGACAACACGTTCAGAAAAGGACCCTCTGCTCAACAAAACGAACATCTGCCGTTTCTCATCAGCGAGATTGAAGCTAATGACGAGCCGCGAGTCTGCTGACAGAGAGAATGGAATTGGATTGTGTACAAGAGGTCCAGCGAGACCAGACATATGTTTGGAAAATGTTGTGGATGGAGTATAGCTTCAAAGTGTGTGTGTGTGTGTGTGTGTGTGTGTGTGTGTGTGTGATGTGTGTGGGTTTGTGGTGTGTGTGTGTGTGTGTGTGTGTGTGTGTGTGTGTGTGTGTGTGTGTGTGTGTGTGTGTGTGTGGTGTTGTGTGTGTGTGTGTGTGTGTGTGTTACAGATGCCCGAAAACCAGGAGAGGCAGAAAATAGGCCCCTGCTTTGTCTTCTACAGTTCATTTATCCATCGATGTTTACACAAGTGGATGAAGAGGAGTGTGTAAGCGCAGGTAAAACAACGGTTGTGTTCTTCCCCCTTCAATTTCTGCTTTCGCTAACAGATAATGGAATTACACTTCAAAGACGTTTCTCCCTGTATTCAATTCTTCTGTGACCTCTACCAGCCTTTGTTCATATTCACAACGACAACTCCCCAGCCCCAAGCCTCCACCAGCAGGCTTCTCCCTCTGTCTGGGGAGAGATTACATTTAGATGAAAATGAAATATTCATTACGAAGCTCAGCAACTGATGGCCATCTTAATTTGATACAACTTTTGATACAACAACTCTTCATTGTTATTTTTTATCACCAAAAACTGCTTTTCTTTAATGTCCTCCTCTTCCCTCGCTTTGCAAAAAGAAACATCCTCCTGTGGGTGATTCTCAACACAAGCAGCCCTTTGGGTCTGTTAAAAGTAGAATTGCAAAGTACCATTACAGCTTTTCGCGCTCTCTTGAAATATGTCTGAGTCATTTCAGATGAGACATGTGCGCAGACCCGGCGAGGAGGATCTCAGAGAGCAGACGAGTGGAGAGTGTAGCTTGCTGGTGGAGTTAATCACATGAAAACTTCCCAGTCTCTCTGCTGCTGCTGCTGCTGCTGGTGGTGCGGGGATAAAGACAAGCCTCTGAAGTGGCTCTGTGTTTGCAGACTTCAACCCAAGTGGTGACCACAAACCCCGATTCATCCCACTGAAGCTTATGAGTGGTCACACTGCATACTGTAGGGCTGCACGATTTTAGGAACAAATCTAATTGCGATTTTTCTGACAAATATTGCGATTACGATTCGATTTGCGATATTTGTTTTTAAGCGACCCAACGGAAGTTTATTGTAAAATGCGGCCATATCTCCGGCTAGGAAGGTCGCATCAACGTGCTCCCGTCTCTCGCACCCCCGCATCCCGAGCTACAAGTGAAAGAACTAAACTTACATGACACTTCCGTTGGGTTGCTTTAAAGTCAAGCTTCAGTTTCAGACTCACCCTGTAATAGAAACATGTGATGGAGCATCACTAACCTGACTCAGATGGTTAGTTTCACCAAACCATCTAAAGCTCCATTGGAAGCCATTTGGAAAGGGCCAGGCACTTTCAAAAATACTTGGTAGGTGACTGGATCAATCTGTCTATCACCTTCTATCATGGGCCACTTCTGATTGGTTAACAATGGCTGGTACATGTGGAGCACAGCACTTCTGATTGGTGTGGATGACTGACACACAAGAAGAACAACATTTTTTTTTGTAAAAACAAAAAAAATGTTTAAAAAAATCAAAGGCTTTGCGATTTGATAATCGCATCATTTCAAATCGCGATTTCGATTTAAAATCGATTAATCGTTCAGCCCTAGCATACAGCTTCAAGTGCTGCACATTTGTCAGCTTACATTTAAATGTTCAGGCTGTTTCGCACACAATAATGAAGTCTGCAGTCATGGCTGCCCAAAGCATTTTAGGGAGGCTAAATGTATAATGCATGCGACCAGGTGTTGAAGGGGCACAGCGAGTAGCTAAGGAAATTAAATCAACATGAAATCATGGGGGAGATTGATTAACTGGCACTGATTAAGTGCTTTAAGTATTAGGTAGATAAAGTAATTGATTATATAATAAATCTCTGTCAGGCAGTGAATAACCTCACTGAGAGAGAGAAGAGAAAACAAATGAGGGATTTGTTTCTTCCATCCATAGATGAGAGAAACAATGTTTAATAATCTGCCATTATTGTGTGCTTTAATAAAAGGGATATTATATGCAGTACATGCACCCTATGAATACATTTTCACCTGATTTAAAAAGTGGGCAATCCCTATCTGATGTAGGAGAAAGTTATACATGTATGGAAATGAATTACATTACATTGCATTTAGCTGACACTTTTATCCAAAGCGACTTACAATAAGTGCGTTCGACCAACAAAATACAAACTTGAAGAAAACAGAATCATATAAGTGCATCAGGTTTCATAGAGCCAAAACATTTCAAGTGCTACTCAACTGGCTTTAGATAAGCCAGCCCTTTATTAGTATATAAGTGCTTTGTTAATAGTTCTATCGCTCGAAGTGGAGTCGAAAGAGATGAGTTTTCAGTCTGCGTCAGAAGGTGTGTAAGCTATCTGCTGTCCTGATGTCAATGGGGAGCTCATTCCACCATTTTGGAGCCAGGGAACTTGGGTCCCCCTCGCAGTGAGGGTGCAGCGAGCTGAATGATTTGTGCAGAAGAAATGTCACTCCCTAGGATTACAGAACAAGGCACAAAAAGCAACATTTAAGTAATTTCCATACTGCATCCTATTCCATGTTGGCAAACATACGCATTATCTGCAGACACATGCTTCTTCTATCTGAAATAAAAGATCCTCCTCCAGCACTTTCAGCTTTAATGTAACAACATGCATTATCTACTGAAATGCCTCCTAGATGAGATGAGAGGTTGCAAAACATGTCAGGAGCAGAAAAAAATTACCAAAGGCAGGTGGAGAGAAACTGGCGAGTAGCACAGCGTGTAAGTGGACAAATGCAGAAGGAGCAGTCTTTTATTCCCTCCAACAAATAGAAGCTGCAGAACAAGATGGAGCGACCATCTGGCCGCAACTTAGAGCAGTGCACTGTTAAAGCACTAAAATCAATGGCAACAACTCTACCTTGGATGCCCACCATTACCCAGATGGTGTACTTGGAGAAGTGCACAGGCCACCTAACCAAGAGCAGACACGGCACAGACAGAGCGCTGAAATACCACCGCCCACCTTGAGGATTTAGACTGTTGTTTGTGTTAGTAACCAGTGCTGAGGAGCGGCGTTGGCCACCATGCTCTGACTATAAGAGAGCCCTCTGTTGGTTTTTAGCAGGGTGGTTGTGACACAGAGGAGCGCACACACACTTGCACACCAAGTATCAAATAACAAAAAAGAGAGAGGACAAAAAGGTCCACTACACACACTCGAAAATGCGCTCATCCCTGCAAGAATCGACAGACTGTGAATACTGACGACCTCTCACTGAAAATACTATGGCTGCATACACACACGTGTTTATATGTTATGCACACCCTCAAGTTACATTTTGTAAAGCCAGTTTTTTTTTAAAAATTAGATATTTGTTGTTATTTTACAGATGCCTATTTTTTTTTGTAAATTAGATACACACATGGCCGTTGTTCATAAACACTCGACTTCAAAAAATCACATGAAGCAAAGAGCCTTTTGATTGTTCTTCTTTTTTTGACAATGAGGCAAATTCAGCAACCCTCTCTTGCATGTCCCTGTTCTCGGCTTGTCAAAATACAATCTTGGGAACACACACAATGAAAACTGTTCCTGCAACGCAACCAATGATAGGTTCTATAAAAAGCAGTAGTGCGACTGGAGCACATTTCAAGGTAAATTTGTCTCAGCACTTTGACATTTTTAAAAACAATGCCTGTCAAGTCTATTTCAGGTCTTCATTTGAGATGCTGCCACAGTACAGGAGAAAGAAATAAGGGAATAACATGTGTCCCTTTGACCAAACAGTGAACATCAGTAGAACGAGAGCTTTAAGGATTTATGTGATTTCTAAGACATCACCAAAGTCCATACACAGCGATGTCAGGGGAGTCATGGCTCTTCAGAGTGCAGCAGTCAATCACAGCGACACTCAGGTATAGCACTAAACATTGTTTTACAGTCTTACACGTTATTCTGCTTTTGAATCTCTCTTTTTAGGATGTCTAAAAATGTGACAGCATTCACTCCGGGTTTAAGAGCTGTCAAATGTTGCTATAATTCATCCTGTTGAAGTCTGAAACTTAAATCTGAAAGAATGTAGCTCAATGACCAGATTGACAGGAATTTCATTACAACATTTGAGTGGCACATTGGTCATTTGCAGACATGCCATACCAGAGACACCTGGTTTGGAAATGCCATTAGAGAACTGAAATATAGAATATGCAATTTACTAACATTCATCCACTTTTCCCAGCGTTTATACCTCAAAGATATAAAGCTCCATGCTATTAAGATGCTCTCGCTCCCTGCCTGTACCCGGCTGTTGTAGTTGTATGTTAATGTGGGCCAATGCCATTTTGAGTAATTGTCCTGCATGGCACTCTGCCAAATGTCAAACGATTTGCCTTGTGACAAAAAACGTATTGATCTTCATTCTGCTCCTGTCTCTTGGCGGCATACAATGTTTCATTGCATCGCCAGCTTCCAAATGACAATTCTCACATTGTTCCTCAGTGAGTGATTGGAAAACGCCAGCACAGACCCTGCTGCTTCTTTTTTATGTCTCACATGTGTGGAAGATCAGGAGGAGGATTTGACAGTGCAATGTTTTTGTCCTATAGTGTGTGCATTTTGTTTAGTAGTTAGGCTACACTAAGATTAGATCTTATATCTCATAATGAATCATTTCTCACATTGTTTGAAACTTTTACATGTAGGCCTACTTCTTAATTTGATAATGTATATTTTACTTGAATAGACTTGTCCTTAAATGTTAAAACTCACTCCCAGAAGGCATGGCAATGAGCCTGAATTTAGCTGGTGACTCAACATGCTGGTTGCAGAAAATGGAACAGACAAAGCAGAGTGCATAGAGGTCACACTAACCCATAATATTTCATCGCATGGTTTCTGAGTAGAGAAAACATCATCAATGTTACAGTCGATCGTTTGCAATAATGCACTGCTCTCTTGTTGCTTACTGCTGCCCCTCATTTGAGTAAAATGAAGATCCACACACGACCCGAGTGAGGCGAACGGTAACTGGAAGAGACTGCCCATTTACTCCAAAAACTACCCGCTGCTGCTGCGGACGCACGGCTGAGGAGCCGCACTGAAATACGCGGAATAAGGAGCAACTTTCAATGTTATAATGCCAACGTGTGCAAATGTAAATGTGAATAACTTACCTATTCGAATAACATGAGGCATCCCGTTAGAGTAGTGAATCCAAAAGAGACATGCAATCAGCAATGTCCAGTATTCCCAAATCGCACTCCGGGGAGACAGCCAAGTATTTCGCATGGTTGTAAAGTCGCGGGATCCACTTTTTAAAATTCCAAAGACGACTCAGAATTGCTCATCAAAAATGAATTCGACGGAGCATATATGGATTTTGATGTCTGCGACAAATTTACGCTCATTGTACTTGGTGCAACATTCTCTCAGGTTTTTTCTTTCTGTTACTCACAACTCTGAGAGCGGCTCGGTGAGGATGAAGCCCCCAGTCCTTTACAGGCGGATCAGTATTAAACCTGCGAACACAGGCTGCTACAATTAGCCTGCAGGAGTCTCTGTATCCCCACCTACCGCCGATGCTATCTGTCTACTGGCAAGTAGCACCGCAACAGCCGAGCCGGACTCCCGCACCGCTGTGGAGGAGGAGAATAACTGCGCCTGCGGAACTTTGCTTCTGTCGCCGAAAGGCAAACAGAGAAAAGCGTCACACGATGAGTGCTGAGGAAAATGAACAAACCTCAGACATTCAAAACCTGCTTACTGCTTATCACTCCAGTCCCGCAATCCAGTCATGAAAAGTGTTCATTTACCACAGAGGTACTTTGTGAAGGTGGAAAAGCCGCTCCGCGACACCCTGTCCAGTTGCGCACGGCGATGGCACAAGGCTTGTTATTGAAGAACGTCCAAATGTGCTCAAAAGGCTCTTTGTTAAACAGTGTTCATTTAAAAAAAATCTTCCAGTTTGTGCTGGATGGAAAAGCAGTGCAGGAGCCGTGCATCTGCGTGTGTCTGACGATCCTCCTTCCTCGGTGCCACTAGAGGCAAGCGTCGTTACGCATACTTGTCAACTATGTCCAAGAAGTATTTTATTGAGGTGAGAGGGATCGGAACAATGACCCGGTTATCTACTTTCCCAGTCGTTGTAAAGACACACGCAATATTTATTTATTTCACATTATATATTTTGATATATATTTGTTGTGGTCTGAAATCTTAGAAATGCAGTTATTTCTTCTTATTTACTGCACTGAGATAGGGAAAGGCATTTTTTCCCCCATTGCCTGAAGCTAGAAAGAAGGAAACCCCAGTCTGCCTGCAGCACTGAATGGGATGAATTATTTGCATGAGGGAAATAAGTGTCAGCTGAGAATTGGGCCGTTGACAAAGCAAGGTTTTTATCGCTCTTATTTGAGACATTTAGTCTGTGTCGATGAGTACATTAAACCCCCGTAACTGCCTGCTGCCTATCTGCCGTCCATTTTTCATACCTTTTGCAAAGAGCCGTCAAATATAAGCTGCAGGTTGCATTTACATTGGCATAGAGTTGTTCTGCTTATGTCTCCCTCACCACTGCAGTGGAGGAGGCAAAGCCCAGCTGAAAGTAATGAAATACCCCTTAATGGTACAGATTGCATTTCTTTCTCTGAATTTTGCCAAAAACTGAAACTTGTAGCAGCATCAAAGACTGAAATCAACTTGAGAAAGATGAAAGTTGCAGAGTCATAAAAAATGTAGTTCAGATTTCATTGTTGTTATAGAAAGAAAGATAGATATATATTTTTTTCCTGATAAAATATAACCTATTTCACATCACAAATAATGTTAATAACAGTAGACATTTTATATCCCAAATAAACCAGCACTACAAAATGCCTTTTTTTACATTTATGATTTGTCGTCTTTAAGCATATTCTGAAAAATGCGCTGCTACATTTCTTTGTGCTTAATAGAAAACTCTTGATGAGATAGTGCAGTGGCTCATTGGTTTTATTTTTCTGTTTGGAATGGGGGAGAGGAATAAACTGTGCATCAGGGGGCATGCAAGCAAGAAAAAGCCAGACTGACTGCCACTGCATATTCATGTCTCCCAGAGCAGATTTATCGCCTCTTGGCACAATGTAAGGACTATCAACGTGAGTTATGTGGCCCGGCTCTCGCATTATCGAGATTCATGGACTTGCTGCTCTTTCAAATACAAAATGTACACAGCTCTAGCAAACAAGACATTGTGGGTCTGTGGGTGCCCTCTATAGAGAGATGGCGGTCTGTGCTCTCAATCACCTGCGCTGATAACTGGAGGGAGCAGACCCCGGAGCAGCAGAGTTTCCACTGTGACACACACACAGGGAGCGGGAAGCACAAGATGGAGTATCTCACTTAGATTTCCACATTTGCAATAGCTGTTGAAGCAAACTGGATTCGAACCGATTGTGTTGTTTACAGCAGTTGGCGTTAAATCTTTGTTTCCGTGTCACTTTGTCATTGTAAGAAGTACCATATGTTACAGTGTCTACCGCTATTACAAGAACTATAGTGGAAATGTGCTTTGGCACTATGAGGGGGTGTAGGAGGATCTTTAGAGGAGACCAAATCAGTGCTGCATGGTGATCACATTTACGTCATTTATGTTATACTGTGCAGACATTTATTTTACCCAAAATAATTATTCTTTTTGGGGTGTTCCTTTTTTCTTTGTTTTTTGGTGCATGTAAATGGTCTGCAAAAGCTAAAATCCCAAAGTTCGCTGCAGAGGAAGTTTCTCTCCACTCCTCACTAAAAGCCTCCATTGGACTCCTTTGTTTACTTCTGTAACACTCACGCTTCAATAGAGAACCGCAGTGACGGTGTCCTAAAAAATCCAGTGTCCTAAAACCCGGAAGTAAACTCCTTCCGGTTCCTTCGTCAAAAATGTAATGCAATTTCTCCATAGGATTTTGGAAAATAGCTCGAAATAAGGTCTATGGTCACGTTTTGTTCAGCCGGATAATATCCACATGTCTACCCTACTTTTATAATTTTCTAATCATAAATCTAGTCGCCAGAAGCTAACGTTATGCTATAAACGAACTACAGCTTCAACGTCACGCCAACTTAAGATCCAAATTCAAACATACAGATTCTAAATGGTACAAGTTGAAGCGTTTCTTTGAACAGTTTGCAGGAGGTAGGTACTTGCTTTCAAGCAGAACAGGGCAAACAAACTTAGCGGAGTGTTTACGTGGTCGGTGTAATGACGTTAAACGGCCTGGACAACTTCTGTAGTCCTATTCAGCCACATGTTAACAACCAGTCGTCAAATCGGCACGTAAAAAATCACCAGCGGGGTCACTGCTGATGTATTTAATGTCGTAGAACAAAACGTGATCCGTCTCTTCAATTTGTGTCAAACACAGACCTTATTTGGAGCTATTTTCCAAAATCCTATGGAGAAATTGCATTGCTTTTTGTCGAAGGAACCGGACGTGGTAAAAATGCTAACTTAGTTCCGGGTTTTAGGACACGTCACTGCGGTTCTCTATTGGCTAGCGGCCCAACACATTGTACCTGATAGTCGTTACTTCTGTAAGCGGTGGACCAATCACTACAGGGCTGACTAGCTAACCAATCAGAGCAGACTGGTCTCTGGTTTCAGACAGAGGGTGAAAAGAGGTGCTGCAGCACAGAAGTATGAGGAAAATAAAGACCTTTTTGAACATTAAAGGAAGCAAACATGCAGTGGCGGACTGGCCATCGGGACGTTCGGGACGAATACTGAAGTGGGCCGGTCGGATAGGTCACTAGCCCCCCCCCCGTTTACAATTGACTAGTGGTATTTAATTGCGGTACCGAGGTGGGCCGGCGGTACCGAAGTGGGCCGGTCCAGAGTCCCAGTCCGCCCATGCAAACATGTCACAGAGGTGTTATAGTAGTTATACAATATTACCATTATCACCAATGCAATCATGTTTGAGTAGTACTTTACTGTTATAGCTGGTTGATGCTGAGAAAATCCCCCTATTCATAGTAACCTAATATTGAATACCCTGTATCATCATATGTCACTTATGGCCAGATCACCAATATATATATACAGCCCTATTTTTAGTAGTTAGGTCACTTCACAATCGGGTTATGTCCCCACAAAAGGATCAAACTATAGATCTGCTGTAACGACCACGAGCCAAATGTTTGCTTATAAATTATATCTAAAAGCAATGTAAGCATTTTGGTTTAACCATTTTTCTTCTTTATTGGATACCTTTGCAAGGCCAGACAAAAGTAACACAGGAGTGAAAAAGTGACTCAGAAGGACCCTGAGGTCCATTATAAAAACATAAAACCACTGTTTTAATATTTAACAATTCATCCAAGTCTACATTCAGTAAATATGAGAATAATTTAAGTTGACACCTCCTAGGCAGGTCACACATTTATATATGACAACACTGTCAGCTCTGTTTTTCCCCTATCAAATGATTGCTGTTGCATTTACAACCGCCCAGCGATCAATGCCTCGTCTAACAAGTTGGTCATAACTAATGGCTCCAGAAACATCAAGTCTCCATTGTGAAGCTGGAGACATTGACAAGAGGTGTACTTAGTTGACAGCATTGATCAGCACATTTTGTTTAGTTTTTGAAGATTGTGAGAGAGGAGAAAGAGGACAATCAATGTCCCTACAGCGCCTTTCACTGCTTGCTTATACACCTATGATTGGCTGGAGAAAGTGTGCAATCCAAAATGTTTCATTGTTCGTAATTATGTGAAAAAATTGCTGCACTTCGATTGAGCCTAAAAAATGAATCATGTGAAGCATTCTCACAATTGATTTTGCTTTTCTGTTCAAGAGAAACATAAAGAAGTCCAGTCACCATAATGCTGAAGATCGAATCTTCCCGCGACAATGGTTCAATAATAGGAACTTCTTTCTAAGTCTAAGTGTGTGGTTATAAATCAAGTGTCTTTTTTAAAGTCCTTTTGATTGTGATGCTTTATCTTTGTTAAAGAAAAGATGATTAATTCATCAAAAAGGCACAGTCAACTTTTCAGACTACCAGGGAGCTGCATCGATTTCTTTAAAGAAAAGATAATGACGAATCAAAAAAAAAATTTAAAGCATAAAAGCTTGATGTTTGGGAATAAATATTGCCTATGTGTGTTTTTCTTTGCAATGTCTGTGTGTCTTCCCATTAAAACATTCAAAGAGCTTGGTTCAAAGGTCCGCTTTCCGGCAGAGCACATATCTTACGCAAAAAGATGCAATGTCATACAGCTGCTGTTTGTACATATTGCTGCCATGACAGGGTTTATGGCGCCTCCATTACATCAGTTCGACGATAACCATGCAGCCTTTTGTGGGCAGACAAATAATTAAATGTCGATTTACCCTCTTCAACTGTACTGGGGCCTGGGGCAATATAGCTGCTTTGCTGACAGATTGAACACTTGCTGCAGCCTTACGCTCTTATGATTCAAAGCAAGGTGCCACGTGTAGACAAGGTTATGAGGAATTGGGCCAATTCTGGCGCTGATTGCAACATTTACCCAGGCTCTATACTGCCCTGGCTTGGAGTTAGAGACTGCTCAAGATGTATGTGCTGCTGCTGACGTATGTAGCACTGGTGTTGGGGAGCGGAGAGACAATCACAACCCTGATCAGTCATCCAGACAGTCTGTGAGATGGGAAATGACTGCTGGCGGGGTTCAGCCACTGGTTATAGATGAGAAAGGCACAGAGTAATAATAGATTCCTGACCCAACCTGATTTATCAATTGATTTATTAGTGTTATCATCTTTATCATCCCCGTCATCTATCTTCAATAAATAGCTCACAACTGTGGAGCAGATTGTATCCATGTATTAAAAAAATAAAAAACCCAACCACACTTTCATGACCTTTAACTCAACATGTCTATATTTGGAGATTAAGTGAACAGATGTTTCTATGAAAAACATGATGAATGTCATGGTTACAAAGATGCTTGTATGAGCCTGTCAAATAAAAAAACAATTCTCCCGCTGCAACACAATCCTGCCGCTCTGCTCGTGAGTGACTGGTCCTTGACGTTCAACTAGACCTCTAAGGTCAAGGAGGGAACTGGGGAATTAAAATCACACTTGAACACTTCTATTGAAGAACCTATGGTGCGAAATCAACGACTCATTCAATTTCACCTAAAACTCTGTGATTACACTTGACCCTGCGTGCCCCGTATGTAACACAGGTCAATACCTACAGCCAGGCTGTCATCACAATGTTGTCACTGACATGTTTTTTGCCATATTCTGAGGTTATAGCATTTGCATAGTTATTGTCAAGCTTTGGATATGTTGATGTCTTAGGTTGAGGGTATTATTATTTTGTTTCTATTGTCTTTGATCTCAAATATCCAACATCATGGGAAGTAATATTGGGAGGGATGAAACCCTCTTTAATGGTCACACCAAAATGGTTTGATTGGGGAAAATCGATCTGTGTGCTGATGTAGAAACTGCATGGTCTTATTTGTATCTTGGTTTTATGGAGATCATTGATAGACATGCACCCCTGCGTACATTTAGAGTGAAGGGACGAGACAATCCTTGGTTTTCTGCTGAACTGTCTAGTCTCCTTCATGAGAGAAACAAGGCCTGGGCAAAGGCTAGGCAATCAGGCTCAGAGGTAGAATGGCTGCGTTTTAGGCAGCTAAGAAATAGCTTCACTTCAAATGTCAAAAGTGCAAAGTCGAAGTACTCTCTGTCAGTTACCACAGAAAACCTAAATAATCCTAGGAAATTTTGGAAAGCCATAAAATCGATATCCACCGGTGAGATCCGTAATGAGCTACCTCCGTGCCTTCCCACAGCATCTGGCTCTATATCGGACAGGGCTACTATGCTAAATTGCTCTAATGAGCATTTTGTGTCCTGTGGTTCTCTATTTGATTCTGTTTCTAACTCTGCTTCTGTGAACACCCCAATCCGTGACTCTGAACAATGTGGTCTGGAAAACCCTTTCAGTTTTACTCCTTTTACTGTCAATGTTGTTCATGAAGCCTTATCTAAGCTAGATCCTAAGAAACCGGCTGGCCCGGACAACGTAGAACATTTATTTTTAAAGATAGCTGCAGATTGTATTGCTCTTCTTCTCACTACTCTTTTTAACCTCTCCCTCAGCACAAATGCAATTCCAAAAGTATGGAAGTCAGCTTATGTCTTGCCTTTGCTAAAAGGAGGGGAGGCAACTATTTTAAATAACTATAGGCCCATCTCAAAATGGTCAGTTCTGGCGAAGGTGCTCGAACGCCTAGTGAGTGAACAAGTAAAGGAGTTTTTATGTAAAAATGATATCCTGTCTAAACATCAGTCAGGCTTCAGAAAGCAACACAGCACCATCACTGCCACAATGAAAGTGGTGAATGACATTACGAGTATTTTAGACAATAAGCAGAGTTGTGCAGCTCTATTTATTGACCTTTCCAAAGCGTTTGATACCGTCGATCATCGCATCTTAAAGCAGAGGCTACTCAGTATCGGCATATCCAGCCATGCAGTGGGTTGGTTTGTGAACTACCTCTCTGAAAGGTCCCAATGTGTTCACTTTGATGGGCTGTCTTCTGAGTGGTTAAACATTGCTAATGGTGTTCCTCAAGGTTCTGTTTTAGGCCCACTTTTGTTCTCCATATATATCAACAGTTTAGGTGAAAATGTGGATGAAGCTACTTTACATTTGTATGCGGACGATACCGTGATGTACTGTGCAGGTCCCTCCATTAAGGAGGCTGGTGTTAAATTACAGGCTGTTTTTAACATTATTCAGACTCAGCTCTCTGAACTTAAGCTTCTTTTAAATGTTGATAAAACCAAGGTAATGCTATTTTCAAAAGCTAAAAAGACTACAGACACTGCTTTGGATATTGTTACTACAGGGCTCGACATTAAGGATGGCCCGGGGCCATCTAGCATTTAGCTCGGGCAATGAAGCCTCACCTGCTGGTTGCCCGATCGGGCAATCTATTATGCCAGTATCATGCAGCTCGCGGATCCAGTAATGAGTGACCCGACAGTAAAACTAAAACACATCTACTATAACTAGTTTAGGTAGTTTGAGAGGTAATTAAAATAGCTACGTGTGATATTCTAACTTGAAGTGTGTGTTTTGTCCGCTCACCGCTGCATGTGATTATGCAGAGCTGCGTGTCGACTCCTCAGCAGCAGCAGCAGCTGAACTCTCTCTCCCGTCAGATTAGACTTCACTCGCGTTTATGTTCATATCGATCAGATCCAGCTAGTTCTAGCTAATGATATGACTACCTGCTTATTAAAAGACACCTAAACAATGAGTGTCGCTATGCAACTGGGTGAGGCCACAAAGTATAGCGCAGCATTATGCATTTGTTTACATGCCCACCGGAACCCTGAGGCATTACCAACAGATCAACGCACAATCAACCCACACAGGACATCTCTTTCTCCACATTAAGTGTTAGACATTATAATTGACTATTCTTGTCTGTCACATAAGTGGCGCAACTGAATACTACCCGGACAATGAATCGAATGCAACCACATTTTCGCGGGAATTTCAGTTTGTTACGGATTCTGATGCTGAATACATAATGATCAAATAATTTAAAGTCAGAGTGTATTACAATGTTTCTTAGTCCACCAAAGCAAGGTGAACAACCTGGAAAGAAGAAGAGAAAGACTGAGCTGCAGCTGAAACCGGCCTCTTCCGAGGGACTAAACTCAAGTATGTCAACGAAGGGCAGATTCTCTTTCTCCGGAAGAAAGTCATAGGTATGTGCCCAATAATATTTTCTTCATAAGTAAATATGGGCATAACATGTTTTAATAGATACTTTTTTTATGGTGGTCCAAAGACAGGAATATAATTTCACATTTGTTATGATATAAATGATTTTTTATGGTGGTCCAGAGACAGGGATTATAAATTTGACATTTTGTATGTGTTTGCAGATGTGCTCATCAAGCACCTGGAGAAAAGATTCCAAGATCTCCAGAAAGGGAGTGTCCCTTCAAAATGTTCCATCTTCAACCCCAGTCAGTGGCCCTTTGACAGACAGGAGCTGGCTGCCTATGGCAAACAAGACTTTGCTGATATCTGTGAGCATTATCAGCCCCTGATGGACGAGCACAGTGTTACAACTAAATGCTGAAGTCCTGAGTTCATCCTCTACAAGAGTTATGCAGCAGCCCGCACACTTCGAATGCCACAGATCTTCTCTGGCATCCTGTGTGACACTGAGAGATGCAAACAGTATAAGGGGCTGTCAATACTGTTTGAAATATACCTTGTTCTGGCAGTCAACACTGCAGTGTGTGAGCGGGGGTTCAGCTGCATGAAGAGGGTGAAGAACGACTGGTGTTCCTGTCTGGGTACTGTGAGCAGCTCAGCCGCCTGATGTTTTCCTCCATTGAGGGCCCCTCAATGGACAACTTTGATGCTGCCGGAGCCGTGGAGAAGTGGTGGACCTCAGGAAATAGGGCTCGTCGCCCTGGCTTCAACCCGTGGCAGAAGGAGCAGGAGCAGGAGATACGGGACGACCTCTATCAAGACCTGGTTCTTATGGATCAGGAAGCCGAGCAGGAGGAGAATGTGCGCCAGGAGGCCATATCTGACGAGCTCGGACTTGAGGCAGAGAATGTGGCTGCTGGCGAGAAGCGCTTGGCTGAAGCTCTTGGCGACTCAGATGAGTCAGACATTGACACTTTCTTGAAAGACTATCAGTCGTTGAATCAGCAAACACAAACAAGAAGAAGTTAAATTAAGAATAAAATTCAAATTGTACAATATAATATTGTGGTGGTTCATCTTATAATTCTAGAGAATGCACCAGACAGCATCTAAGACCTGCAGGTCCCCAAAACCTTTCGTGTGTCATTTCGTCCGCCGGCATTTTTCAGGGCCATCTCTATTGGACTCAGGGCCATCTGTAAATTAGCTTAGATGGCCCACAGGGCCATCTCCCAAAATCCTTAATGTCATGCCCTGTACTATGCAAGGACAAGTACTCAAAGTGGTTACCTGTTATAAATACCTTAGTATCTGGCTTGATGATTGTCTTACTTTTAAACTTCATGTCAATAACCTGCTTAAAAAGCTGAGGGTTAGGCTAGGTTTCTTTTTCAGAAACAAGTCCTGTTTCTCTTTTGAAGCCAGGAAAAGGCTAGTCACTGTGACCTTTTTACCTGTGCTGGACTATGGTGATTTGATCTATATGAATGCACCTGCCAATTGCCTGGAAAAGTTAGATGCCGCCTATCACAGTGCCCTGAGATTTGTTACTAACTGTAAAGCACTTACTCATCACTGTACCCTGTATGCCAAGGCAGGTCTGCCTTCACTAACTGTACGGAGGCTCAGTCATTGGTACATGTTCATTTACAAAGCCATGCTGGGTAAACTACCTTTTTATATCTGCTCTCTGATCTCTCGACGAATTGAAAGTACTTATTGCCTGAGATCTCATGATGTTGTTTTATTAAATGTGCCAAGTGCTAGGACTGTCTTAGGGAAGAAAGCTTTTAGTTGTGCAGCTCCACTAAATTGGAACAGTCTGCAAACATGTTTAAAACTGAGCACTTTGGTTCCCCCTGCATCATTTTAAAACTCAGCTGGGTGACATGCTGGTTTGATACTCATGGTACCTGTCTCTGTAAATAGAGTTTGTAAACTGTACCCTGTACATTATGTTGTATGTCATCCTTATTGTTGTTCTGTTGTTTTTATGTTACATGTGTAACTAATGTCCTGCAGGTCACCCTTGAAAAAAGAGATCTTTTGATCTCAAGGGGCTTTCACCTGGTTAAATAAAGGCTACAAACAAACAAACACTTGCAGAGCACACACAGTGATATGTGTTCTCTGCTTTTAACCCATCCTAGTACCAGGAGTCTAGTACTAGGAGCAGTGGGCAGCTATTGTACAGCGCCCCGGGGAGCAGTGGGAGTGAGGGGGGAAGGGGGTTCCTTGCTCAAGGGCACCACGGCAGGGCAGGAGGTGAACTGGGACCTCTCCAAGTAGCAGTGCACACTCCATATTTAGGACTGGTCGGGGACTTGAACCGGCGACCCTACGGCTCACAGTCCAAGCCCCTACTGACTGAGCCACTGCCGGAAGTTAAACATGATATTAGCATGTGCTCGGAAGATATACACCTTTAGACTTTAAAAATACACTGATCAAATGTTAGGAAAGCAGGGTGTCCCTGTAGTATAGTGGTTTACTGCAAGGTGCACATGAAATCCTGGGTTCGATTTCCAGTGATGAATGTCATCCTGTGTGTCAACACTGTCGTTCTTAATATCAACAGTAAATATATTTTTAAAGCATTTTTAAAGATATATTCTGTCTTTATAATATTATATAATTTTGAACAGTAATATGTACAATTAACATATATTTTTTACATTTTTTAAAGCTACTTATTCCTTAATAATATTATATATAATATTCAACAGTAATATTAACAATAAACATATTTATATTAATATATATAAACAACAATATTTGATACATCTGTGCTCTCATCCAGCTGCAGAGCGAAATATTCACTAGCTTTCACTTGCTCCAAAAGCTGAGCAGATACTCAGTTTCACTCTCAGAAGCGGCAGCTCGATTCTGATTGGCTTGAAGGGCTGTCGTGTGATTTAAAAACAAAAAATTAAATATTAATAAATGTAATTTAAAAAAAAAAAAGATTGGCATCAAATGACACATATATTGATAGATATGCAGTTATTAATAACATCTAAAAAAAAAAAATTAAAAAAAATTCCCCTTTCCCTCAAACTTTGGCACCCCCTAGCGGCCCCCCAGGGGGTCGGGGCCCCCACTTTGAAAAACACTGTTCTAGAGCAGTGATTCTCAAATGGGAGTACGCGGACCCCTAGGGGTACGTTGGGGTACTGCAGGGGGTACGTGAGATTTGAAAAAAACAAAAAAAAGTTAATTACAAAAATAATCTTAGTACAATAAGTTAAATAGAAAACACAATTTTATATAAAATATTCCTAGAACCTCATATAAACATGTCAAATTGGTGTATTGTATTTTATAGTTTTGCATAATATATCATTCTGTTCATTGGTTTGTTAAACAGATATTACTTCAGTTGAAAAACTCCTTTGAAAAATCAGTTTACATTTTTTTTCTTTCATGCATAAAATGAAAATATCCTTAGTTTGTTGTAAAGGAGTTAATAAATCACACACTGAGGGAACATCACTATATTGGAATTATTTGTATAGGCTTTTTCGATCAAACATTTTCGGGGTCGGTCAGGGGGTACTTGGCTGAGAAAATGTTTCAAAGGGGGTACATGACTGAAAAAAGTTTGAGAAGCACTGTTCTACCCTCGAACCGAGGGAAACTCTGAAAGAATACGCCCATTGGCTACAAATCAATATATGATTGGTTGATCAAACTGTCAGTGCAAACGTACGCTCTCATTCAGTGCAACGGCCAGGGCATTCGATCAAGGATGTAGAATACCTTGGTTGAAGGATATTCTACCCAGAGACCCAGAACAAGATCTGATTGGTTGCTTTATTTTCTAACACAAACCCACTGAAATGCGTAGTGCATGGACCGAGAACGACAAACAAATCAACGTAACACTGTAATATTACAGATCAACAACACAGATACGATTCTCATTTATTCATTTTATATACATTTTATTTATATAATTAAATCGATTTTTTGTTTGTTTTATCTGAGTGTTCCAGGGTATTCTCTGAATACCTTGAAGGCCCTGACGGTTCGCCACTGCTCATTTGCATGGACATACTATATCTACCCCACAAACAAATATTTACATTGTTGGGAAATGGCCTGATTATTTTCTTTATTTTTTCACTATCACATCAGACAAAGAAAAGCTAGTTAGTAAGCTTGAGCTGTAGGGACTTTGAATAACATTTTCCAGCCTACCGTTTCAAATATACTGAGCAAGACTGAAGGATTACTGAAACACTTGTCAAGAATAAAATTGCATAAAACCCTGATGTCTTCACCACTGGTTTGTTTCCTTTGTTTTACTGAACAAAGCTGTGTGTTTATGCAGATGTACTTCATGATGCAAAGTGTCTGGAAGATTTCACAATATGAATCCGTGTAAAGACATAATTATGTGTTTTTATTTTAGAACTATGGGAAGGCCATCAGCGAAGCATCCTTAAAGTATGTTTACTGTACCATCCAGAGAGTTATTTCAGTGCTTCAAAGTGAGGCGGAGTGAGAGGCCGGTATCATGACATGCCTCGCAAATACTCCAGCAGCCAATACCCACAAGGCTTTGTTTCGGAGGTTATCTTCACCCTCCAGTCGGTTCAGTCGAGTAGCCGATCTATCAGCAACGGAAAGGGAGCAGCGGTGACAGCCACTGTACGATTAGACGCTATGTCGGCTAATATCGCGCGGCAGTTGAACAGGGCGAGCCTTTGTTGTTGTTTACACTGCGTTTTCCCATCATTAGGCTTGGCAAGGCTGGCTGCAGACTCCTTTTTCATGTTAATTAAAATGAATATAGGCTACAGTAAGGACTGCACGTGTGGCTTCATGCCAGAATTTTGAAGTAAGACTCAATTAACCTCAACGACCCTGTCTAACACAAACAATGAGAAATTCATTATATGCAGCATCGAACCCAGACAAGCTTAGCGGCTTCAAAACTATATAAATGGTTTCCAATGCATTTCCACCTTGTGTCTGCCAAATAAATGGCCCATTCAAAAATCTGCAGCAACATAAAATGGATATCATGAAAGCGCAGGTGTTTGTAGATCATGCAATCCCTGAGTATCAGCGTTTTTGTATATATTTGTTCCTTATTGATTGAACTTGAATGTTAGATACACATCAGCTCTTCACTTGTTTTGAAAAAAGGATGAAGATGGTGAATATATTTTGTGTGGCGATAGAAACCTTGAGGTTTGACGCATTTGCAGTAATCCTGATGACTGTTTGACATTAGTTGGTTGCATCGGTCAAAGAGAGCACTGCACACATCAGGTCACACAGAATGGCAGCTTATAGACTGCATTCATCAATGTGTGTTTTAATGTTTGTGTGTTTATAATTGCTTGCGTGTGTGTGTTTAAACCCTCTGACACGCACATACACACATTCAGACAACCTGTGAAAGAAAGTGTCTCACTAATTTGAAACGTGTATGCATTTGTGCACAATACAGTGATCCGCAGACGTTCATGTTATCACATTGGCAGTTATGAGTTATTGCACCCTGCAGCAGTCCCTACCCCTGGACAACTTTTAATTATGTTACAAAGTGCAAACGCTCCGCTGCATTAATGTCTCCGCTGGAGTCTTGAACGATTACATTAACTCTGGCTTGGTATGAAGACTAGCTTCCCTAAATCATGGAAACATGTTTATTAAACTGAGATGAACTCACACCATGGTGTTTGTGGAGTGAGGGATTATCCTTTTGGTTGATAAGGAATTTAAAAATAATGTGCAGCAAAGCGGAGAGCTAGCAGATGAGCTTGTTGAAGCCATTTTTGCATTTCTATCATATGATAATATTATGAATGTTTTGTATATGATGTTTTATTATTTATATGTATTATTGTTTTGATTGATGCCGACTATCAATGTATTATTATGGTGACGTCACATAGGCGTGGTTTTGGCCCTTTAATAGACGACAGGTGACAGGTGCTCATTATGAGTGGAAGGCAAACTATTTATTAACCGCACGATATACGCCGTATGACTTTGAATCTTTTCTTAAGAGTTTAGTTTAATATTTTTTCTGTTTTTCTTTAAATAAACGGCGGTATCTGATCATTAATGTGGATGCTCGTTGATTTTTCTGACCGCTCATAACAGAGCTCTTTTTATTTTTGGAAGAAAGGGAATAGCAGAGGTATAGCGAAGACAACATAAATGAATGAACACAGTGTAACGTATTCCACGGGCACTGTGGATCATTTATGTTTTCTATGGCCTACGCCTGAAACGGCTCTCCCTGAGGAGACGAATGTGTGTGTGTGCTGTCCATCATCGTGGGGGCAGACGAGTGTGAAGTGAAGCACACACCAACCAGCAGCATGTCACTCACAGCTTCATGTTGGGCAAGTCCCTCTTGTCACACTTGAGTCAAGGAACACGTCGAGGTGAGATTGCTTCACTACCAGGTTTGACCACCACATGAAAATATAAATCTATATATTTTTTAACAGGAAGCAACATCTTAGAAATATTGTTCTCTTTGAAGAAAAACAATCGTCATTGTAATCAGTTTTTAATATGCAGCTCACGTTGTGAAACATGCCGATACCAGATTCAGTTCAATTAAAATGTTGCAACAAGAACTCAATTATTTCAGTCGTTTATCAGATAATGTAGAACAAAAACGTGCAGTTTTATACCAACAAGTCTCTAATTCTAACACTTTCTTCCCTCTGGAATTTCTTGATATCCTAAGTGATATGAAACCAATTTTGCGGAGAGGATTAAATAGACCTTGAGGATACATCTCATGAGATAACATGATGATGGAACCAGGAAGGTGTTGTGAGTTTGATAATAAGCATAGGAATATGGCATTTATTGCAGGATTTACTCCATATTTAAATGTTGATGATTACAAGGCATGCTCTTATTAGGGTATACAAAGCACCTATTCGAAGCTTGAGTCATTATGACAAGAAACATCAAGCACAGTGGAAAAATAACCACTATGCTTCCTGAAGTAGTCACTGATTAGATAAAAAAAACTATAGCGTGAGACAGGGGTCGTTGGGAAACGTGCTCTTTCAATCAATGTACACTGCGGCATGCGGGCTTAATCACAGATCTTGTTCATGGATAATCGCTACAAGTGAACCTTGCCTGGATGACATTTGCATATATTGAGTTACAGGAGTCAGTCTCACTCACACTCCATCCGCTTGATCACCGCATGCAATGTTATCTGCATGGAGCTGAAAACATCAAAAGCACTTTCTTCCAATCATCTTTCACACATCAGTGGGGGTTACAGTTTGATGGTGATCTGCTTAATGGAGGGTTGGAATGCAATTCTAAATCGATTATAGAGTTACTGTTAGTTTTTAGAAGTGGATAGGGAAAATATCACTGCTATATATATATATATATAAACCTGGTCTGATTAAGAGAGACGGCATTCATCCTACTTTGGAAGGTGCAAATCTCATTTCGGCAAACATTTCAGGGCTTTGTGGAGTGGAGACCAGGAGGCGGAGTCGCAGTCTTACACGCTTCTCTGCACTCTCTCCTAGGCAGTCATCCATAGGAATCCCGAACCCAATAAAATACCCAATATTAACGGTGTGTGTGTCTGCCCAAGGACAATTTAAGGTAAAACCTAATAGAGGTGTCATACATAATAACCTAATAAAAGTAAATGTAACAACTACTACAGTGCAACAAAACAGGAAGATTAAATGTGGTCTCTTAAACATAAGATCTCTAGCATCTAAAGCAATATTGGTAAATGATTTAATATCAGATTATAATATTGATATATGCTGTCTCACTGAAACTTGGTTGAGACATGAAGAATATGTCAGCATAAATGAGGCCACTCCACCCAGCCATATCAATACTCATATTGCCCGAGGCACGGGCCGAGGAGGTGGAGTTGCAGCCATCTTTGACTCAAGTTTACTTATCAATACTAAACCAAAATTAAATTATACCTCCTTTGAAAGTCTCGTTTTTAGTCTTACGCATCCGACCTGGAAAACTTTGCAGCCAATCTTATTTGTTACAGTGTACCGTGCACCAGGTCCTTATTCAGAATTCTTATCAGAATTCTCTGAGTTTTTATCAACTTTGGTTCTTAAAACAGATAAAGTAATTATCGTAGGTGACTTTAATATTCATGTTGACGATGATAAAAATAGCCTTACTGTTGCATTTAACTTTATATTAGATTCTGTTGGTTTTTGTCAGAGTGTAAATAAACCAACCCACTGCTATAATCACACTCTCGACCTTGTTCTGACTTATGGTATTGAAATTGAGCAACTATTAGTCGAACCGCATAATCCTGCTTTATCCGACCATTTCTTAGTAACTTTTGAAGTACTGTTACGAGACTACAAAGCATTAGTCAAAAGCTCCTGCAGCAGAAACCTATCTGTTAGTGCTATAGTCAAATGTAAGGAAGAGATTCCACCAATACTTAACTCGATAGCATGTCTGCATAAGGGAGGAAACTTATACAAAATGTACACCACCCCAAATTGATCATGTTGTTGATAGTGCTACAGATGCGCTGCGAATAAAATTAGACTCTGTTGCTCCTTTGAAAAAGAAGAAAATAAAACAACATAGATTAGCTCCATGGCATAATGCCGAAACCCGCAAAATAAAATAAAAGTCGAGACAACTTGAAAGGATATGGCGTTCCACTAAACTTGAAGAATCTCGTAAAGCAAGAGCAGCCTACTACTCCTCATTAATAGATGAGAATAAGAATAATGCAAGATTTATTTTCAGCACTGTAGCCAGGCTGACAGAAAGCCACAGCTCGATTGAGCCTTCTATTCCCATAGCACTCAGTAGTAATGATTTGATGTGCTTTTTTAACGATAAAATTGTTACTCTTAGAAACAAAATTAATGACCTCTTGCCTTTGACCAGTATAGTGTTATCAACAGCTCCCGGAAACGTAAGTTCTAATATTACACTAGATAGTAAACTAGAATGCTTTTCAGCCATTAACCTTGAACAATTAAATTCAATGATTCTCTCTTCTAAACCATCAACGTGCATGTTAGACCCAATTCCAACTAAGCTGTTGAAGGAAGTTTTTCCATTAATTAGCACTTCTTTATTAAATATTATGAATATGTCTTTATTATCAGGCTATGTTCCACAATCATTCAAAGTAGCAGTGATAAAACCGCTTCTTAAAAAGCACAACCTCGATCCAGAGGTTTTCGCCAACTATAGACCTATTTCTAATTTTCCGTTCCTCTCAAAAATTATTGAGAAAGCGGTCGCAAAACAGTTGTGTGATTACTTAAAAAACAATGATTTATTTGAAGATTTTCAGTCTGGCTTTAGAACACATCATAGCACAGAGACAGCTCTGGTTAAAGTCACAAATTACATTCTAATAGCCTCTGACAAGGGACTTGTCTCTATTCTTGTTTTGCTCGATCTCAGTGCTGCATTTGATACTATCGACCATGATATCTTATTGCAAAGACTAGAGCACTTAGTTGGCATACAGGGAACTGCTTTAGGCTGGTTTAGGTCCTATCTATCTGAACGCTCTCAGTTTGTACGTGTCAACGATGAATCTTCCACACAAACCAAAGTTAGCCATGGAGTGCCACAGGGCTCAGTGCTCGGACCTATTTTGTTCACATTATATATGCTTCCGTTAGGCAATATTATAAGGAATCATTCTGTAAACTTTCATTGTTATGCGGATGATACTCAACTATATTTATCAATCAAGCCTGATGAAATTAATCATCTAAATAAAATTCAAGACTGCCTCAAGGACTTAAAAACATGGATGACCTTAAACTTTTTGATGTTAAACACGACCAAAACTGAAGTTATTGTACTTGGCCCGAAGAATCTACAAAAACAAATTATCTAAAGATATACTAACTATGGATGGCATTAATTTGGCCTCCAGTGAGACTGTAAGGAATCTTGGTGTTATATTTGATCAGCATTTATCCTTTAACGCCCACATAAAATCAATTTCAAGGACCGCCTACTTCCATCTACGTAACTTTGCAAAAATCAGGCATATCTTGCCTCAAAACGATGCAGAGAAACTAGTCCATGCATTTCTTACTTCAAGGCTGGATTATTGTAACTCTTTATTATCAGGGTGTACCAAGAAGTCAGTCAGCTGATTCAAAATGCTGCAGCTCGTGTACTAACCAGAGTTAGGAAAAGGGACCACATTACTCCTGTTCTGGCTGCCTTACACTGGCTCCCTATAGAACACAGGATAGAATTTAAAATTATTCTTCTCGCCTACAAAGCCCTTAATGGGCAGGCGCCATCTTACCTTAAAGAACTCATTATACCCTACTGTCCTATTAGGGCATTGCGTTCCAAGAATGCAGGGTTGTTGGTTGTAGAGTCTCTAGAAGTACAATGGGAGCCAGAGCCTTTTCTTATCAAGCTCCACATTTGTGGAATCAGCTTCCAATTTGTGTTCGGGCGGCAGACACCCTATCCGTTTTTAAGAGTGCGCTTAAGACCTTCCTTTTTGATGAAGCTTATAGTTAGGGCTGATTAGATTCAGCCCCTAGTTTTGCTGATATTGGCTTAGTTTGTCGGGGGACATCTTACTTCTTCCTTCTCTCTGTCTATACCTGTGTACTCTCATGTTCCGATTAACCCAGCTTCCCCACATTTCTTTCTTTTTGGTGTCTATATACGCTGGGATCCGGAGTCATGGATGATCCTGCGCTCCTGTGTCCTGGATCGCGAGCCCTGGATCTTGAGTCGTGGCTGTGGTCCTGGATTATAGGTCCTGGATGGATATCCTCATGGATTCATCTTCCTATTATACACACATGCATTTCCAAACATTTGGACTACCTATGTTGCAAATGTATTATCTTTTCAATTTACACACGGCATCTATTGCACGTCTGTCCGTCCTAGGAGAGGGATCCCTCCTCTGTTGCTCTCCCTGAGGTTTCTCCCATTTTTCCCTTTAAACTGTGGGTTTTCTCCGGAAGTTTTTCCTTGTACGATGTGAGGGTCTAAGGACAGAGGGTGTCGTATTGTCATACTGATATTCTGTACAAACTGTGAAGACCACTGAGACAAATGTAACATTTGTGATATTGGGCTATATAAATAAACATTGATTGATTGATTGATTGATTGATTGATTGATTGATATATATAATGGTTTAAAAGTGAAATCGTGAGTGCAGATATGATGAGAGAAATAATTAATGACCCCTTGCATATTTCATTAAATTGTTGTGACCCGTAGGTCTGTTTGCCTGTAATGAAGTGCTTTATGGCTTCAGTTTGAACTAAGACTCCAACAAGGGTCAAGAGATACATCTAAGAGGTCACAAGGTGATTAACAGGAGAGAAAAGCAGAAGAAATCAATGTTTTTTCTGCCACATAGTTATATGTATCCTTCCAGATTTCCTTTAATCTTTGACTGATGCTGAGTTGAGTTCTAATGACCTGAGACCAAGAGAAGGAACCAAACACGCTGGTGACATGATGGTGGCGCTCGAGAACCAGTGTGTTTGGTTCCTTCACCCTGTTGAAGAATATAAGATGAAAGCATGTATGTGGAGAACTAACATTGAAATGTAGACTACCTATGACAGTTATAATACAGTAGATTTCCATTGGATGTTCCTACTTAGTTGTGCTTGATACACACAAAAGATAAGCTTTATTAAATCCGAGTGAAATTCCCTAAAATGATGGTTGAGTTAAATTAATATCTCCCTTTTTTGTTTGGAAACTGAAAGGAAAAGCAGAAAGAAGCTTAAGAACTGATGCCAATAAAGTATTGTATGCAGACTGCAGAGGAAACTTCTTGGCATTTGATTTTCCCTCTTCCTTTTTTTGTGTTAATTAAAAACAGCAGTGGGAAATGAGTGGAAATTATCATAGATATCTACATTTTATCCATCCATCTACATTTTTTATACAGTTTTCAGGATTCAGAAAGAAATGTATTGAATTGTAAGAGGCTGTTAAATCATGTCTCTTGTCAAATATTCAATTTTTTTATTTATGCATGCAATGCCATTGTAATTTAGCTAATAAAATCATGGCATTGCAGTTATGTGCAAACCACTTTAATAATCTTGTTGCACATTGTAAATAATATCTCGACTACAGCGCTATATGATGTTTTGTCTGCCAAACACTGTGACAGCACAGCCAGTGAACATAGGCTACTTTACTCATCGTCACTCATGAACAATTTTTGAAGTGCTGCTGATGGGTTAAAGCTGCATTTGAATTATATTTTGTTCACACTAGAGAGGCTGTCTGAATCCATTCCAAAGCTTCCTGCCACAATAGATCAATAAGCATACTGACAAATTACAAAATATTATAGGAACCCATCTGGAAAGCTTGTACTGCTCACAATAATTAAAACAATAGATTACAAGATGACAGGGACCGAGAGAGGTGGGGTGTAACATGACAGAAGAAAAAACCCAATATACATAATACCCCTCACCAAATGCTGGGTGGGGGGTTGTTGTAGCACCCTCAGCATCTCTGAGGGATGTGTAACTGCATTTATTCTAAATAAGATGATCCTACATATATCATTATTAGAGTATTATTGTCGATATTGCTTCCAATGATGCTTCTGTTGCTGGTGCTGCTCATATCTAATATTTTTTTATCCTGCCGTTACATAAATCACATAGTCATCATAGACCGGTACAAGTCTCATGAGAATTAATTAACCTATATTGTTCATGAAGGCCCTGCGGGAAATGGAGTCTCTGAGTAAATGCTCCTCCTTTACTTCAATAGTCAATAAGAGGGTATGATCTGACATAAATGTAAATGATATTTAAGTTGCAGTCACATTGTCTAATGAAGGATAATGTAAATGACAAAGTACTTGGTTTAGAAGACACTCGACTGGGAGAGTGGTAGAGCTCCAGTTTCAAGGTATCCTCCATTTTGATAAATAAACGGCAGACCACTAAGCTCTGGCTCCACCAGGGAGCAGCCCTGAAGAGTGGAGCTTCAACTCAAAGACCACACATTAAAGTGTTGCACCACTGGGAGGTTGCAAAGGTCTAATTAGCCATTGTCTACTCTGTCAGCGACGGCAAACCTGCACAAGGCCCTTCCTTCCACTGCCAATTGAGCTTCAGTTTACTGTAGCTCCATATTAAGGTGTCAAGCCCAACTGCGCCTGTTTCCTAAGTACTGCTCATTCCTCACCATGGGAACACTTCTGAGGAGAGGATACAGCAATTATCCATGGACTGCAGAGTGAAAGGTGAAAGGATTAGTATTTACCAGCCAGTGAGTGGTTAATGACGATACAATATGCCGGGATTAAGGGCCAGGGATTTGCGCACAGTCAATGACATTTCCAGCAACACCTCAGCGCTACCTCAGTACACATTAAAAGACTTTGGGTGAAGGAGGGTGGGTTATATGTTGTGGGAAAGGAGGAAAGAGTTGAAAGCAAGTTTGTGTTTATTTGTTTACTCATGGGGTTTGTTTAGGTCTTTATCTGTGTATTAAATTAAAGAAACAGGACAACAGGGCCACCGTCACAGTGTATTGAACCATCCGGTGCACCAGGGTTTTCTAGTCTAGTAGAGTTTAATTGATTTACCTTAATTACAGGTTCAGTCTCAAAGGTCTCTGTAGCTCTTACATAATTAAGCAAGAAGTCTGACATCAAGGTGGTTGTGTATTACATGGATGAAAATGGAACAGGATCATATAGGAAACACAGAAGAAGCTAAATAATAAGGCTCAAGGAATTATCCATGGCATCAGGCATTAATGTAATCATCATCTCAATATCTTTGCCTTCTTTTATGCACTTTAATGGCCATTTTTCAGGGTGCAATAATTATATTAATCACATATAAAGCAGCAGTACATAGTTTAGTACTGTCGATGCTGTCTTTGGAGAGCAATTTAAATGTCAACACAAGGAAGTAAACTCATCAAGGACTTATAATACAACATATTTCACTAAATATTATTCATCCACGGCCGAAAAAAGCCATCTGTCTATTTGTGTTGCTCATCCCAGCCAGGCCAGTAGAAGTTAAACTCCTGAATCACTTTGTAGAGTTTCTTTGAATTAAGTATGAAGATCTGTTGTTCTTTGTATATCATTTAATATTAATAAGTGGCTTCCATGATCTCATTGGTTTAAAGAGGAAGTAACATACCATGGTTTAGCTAAAAATGCTGGTTTTGTTCCCAATGAATTAATGCTCCGATCTATTTATTTGGTATTAAAGATCTGTTTATTCATGTACCAAGCACTAAGATGTTTTGTCTCTTAGGTGTCTCTTTTCAATGTGGAGAAATAGTGGTTTGACTCCAAGGTATTGTCAGATCACTTAACCTACCCCGTCATGGATAAAGATCTAGGCCACAGCGAAACCCAATTTCATCTTCTTTGACTCGTGATCTTTTTCTCATTGTCACTACCCCAAAGCTTCTGTGTATAGATGAAAGTCAGAACAAAGCTTTTTTTGTATCTGTGTATTTTCCACCAAAGTCTGATGCAGAGACTATATGTGACTAGTAGAAAGAAATAGTCTGAAAAGAAGTGTTCTATCGCACTTACGTCTTGAATGGTTGAAAGGTTGACTCAGAGTAGCACATCAATTGTGACAACGCCTTGGTCTAACCGCGCATGTAATTGAAACAATCGATTGCAATTTCATAAACACAAATGTGCATAAAGCACAGAACCGGTAAAATGAGCTTCTATCGGTTGAGTGATCAGAACTGCACGCCTATCAATCTCCCCGTCTCCCCTCCAGGCTTGTTTATTGTTTTCCTATTGAATACTGGATAGGGAGGCATTGCGCAGGTCTTCTATCATCTCAAGGAGAAGCATTTTCTATGCTCTGCCCAAAGATCTCACTTCAACAGGACTAAAGGTCTTGTATTACCAGCTCAGAAATGGTCCTCCATCAGTTGTTGAAATGAACCTTAGAGGAAAATATGGCGTGTGTGTTTACTTAGGCCTTATAAAACCACCAGATCAAAGCAAGGAGCCTTTCAAAAGGATTTTTTACCTGAAGCCTTTAAGTTTCACAATTTTACATTACATAATGCTGATCAGGTTCTCTCTTCAACAGCAACTAAATCTCTAGGTTATCTTCTTCAAGGTGAAATGTATTCATCCCACTTTATATTTCCCAACATGCTGAAGTGCATGGGCCTCTACCATGTCCAACACTCAATATCCACAGAGTTTTGATCACATTTTGAAAACCAGAAGCCCCAGTAAAGCATTATAAATGCATAAAACACAGTTTGTCTTCTCGCACCCAAGACGGTTATGTTTCATAATCTACAGTAGTTTACTAACACTCTGCATGTTGTTAAGGAACTACCTTATTACTGTAAACTGTAGGTTTGAATATATTTAATATAAGACGACCCTTGTGCATTTTTCAGGACTTTCTTTTGCCTTTTTGAGCTTCTCATCGTGTGCATGAGTTGGTCTATGACTGATCCCAGATACCATTATATCAGCGTTGTACTAACTTTAGTGTTTACCTTTCTGTGCCAAACACATTGGTTCATTGTCATTCAAAAACACTATTTTCATTTAATATTAAACATACATTTAAAATACCTACAGACTTGTAATGTAGCTGCATATCAAAGTAACTCATTATCTACATTATACTGTCTGATTACCATTATGCTGTAAATATAATAATCTCTAATCTAATGTTTTTTTATCATATTTTCTCTTGCTTGCTCTTCTTATATTTTCTATTGCTTGCTTCTATACGTTACCCTCTCTCTCTGGTGGTAAATTAGATGGGAATAGGCAATGAGAACATTTCATGCCGTAAGCATCAGTTACAATGACAATTAACGTCCGTTGTCTTTTGGATCAGCTAAATATTAAGCATCAGGCAGATGTATCTCTGTGTATGAAATCACATTAATCAACATTGGGGGCCACCTGCTTATCACACGAATGTGGAAATTGGAAATAAGGGGCTGCATGAATGCAAAATAAACTCCTGAAATCAAACGTGGCGGTGAGCGTTCAGATTCATCAAGTACGTGAAAGCTGATTTCCAAGAGGATTTGTCAAACAAACAAGTAATATTTGTCGAACAAAGGAAGCCCTTCCAAATCAAAGTAATCTTGGTTTCATAATTTGCTATGTTCTATCATGTTATAGAAAAATACATCTAAAAATGAATGTACTGCAACACTGTTTTTAAAAAGGTTGTCAGTGATGTACCTTGTCAATTTTCTTTCTGGATGTTGACAACTGGTCAACCGTGACATGTGAACTATATTTTAAGTGCAGCTACTTGTTGGTGGAGTTTGGTTGAAAAACTTGTATAGTCAGAACTCAGGGAGAAAGGGTCTCTTTAGATGCACCTTGTTGCCTCCATGTTCAGCAGTCATAGGCCTACAGAAAGAAATCCATTACAGATGAAGGGCAGGTTTTTGAGTAATGGGTGCAACTCACCTTTCTGTAACCTGACAAACTCTACTTTATTATTTTCACAATTTAGCTATCAATCTTTTCACTCTCTATGGACTGAATAAAAGTTCAGAAGTGGTGGCTTTTCTGGGTTTTAGAAAGTATTTATTGGATACATTCTGCATGAATGCAAACTGTTGGAAAAAGCAGCATTGGAAAAAGGCAAAATCACAAGACCTGTGATGTACTCAAGAACACATTGCATACAGCTACTTTCTGCATTTTAGAGTGTCATTTTCTTTTAAGTTATATATTTAAAGTAGGGATGGAGACGTGTTGATCATGAGAATTATTTTCAACATTGTTCAACCGACTACCAAAGCTCCCCATCAGCAGAAAAGGTTCCCAGAATCCCCATAGGAGGTATTGCAGCTGACTAATTCATGATGGAAAACATGGCCACCATTATTCTGAATGTTGTGGTATAAACAAATATTTGACTCGAGTTGAGGCCAAGCAGTTCTTCTGCTCTAGTACCATTATTTAAAACCAAACAAAGCCAAACGCTAGAGAACCCTTTACAACAATCAATGGCTGGACTAACTGCTGCTTCCTTTCTATTTCAACACGTTCTCACTCCCAACTCGTCACGTATTAACGATCGGTCAGGGCCCCTTCCTGTCACCCTATTACACACTGAGTACCCCTTGAGCGTCAGTTTTCAACGGGCAAGGCCTCCCATAGACCTCATGGCGTCTATTATCAACCCTATGGGAGGTCTATGAAGGTCTATGGGACGCCCTGCCCGTTAAAAACTGACGCTCAAGGGTTACTCAGTGCGAAGGGTGAAGGGGCCCTGACCGATCGTTAATATGTGACGAGTTGGGAGTGAGAATGTGTTGTCTATTTGTTTCAGCAGGAAGCAAAGGAGATATTACAATGTGATGCACTGGCCCTGTCTTTAAAAATAGCTCATGTTCTGTTGTGGGTCATTTTGCACTGTATGTCAGATTATCCCAGGCAGTGTGGCGAAGCACAGTGTGTGCAGTAGTTATTGGTAATGCGGGAGTAATCATAGAGGATTTGGAGGAACAGCAGTCTTATTTTGGAGTTATTGATTTGTTGACTGCCACTGGCAATGTTAAACAAGTGAGGCAGGAATCTCAACCCCGCAAATGTTTTTTTGAAGAGAATAATAGAGCTCCTCCAGCAGTCACAATAGCACACTCGTTCAAACTCTGTTCCCTGCTAATACTTTTAGATTTGTTAACTTCAAACCTCAGTTGCCTTCATTGCCTACTGGCTGTGTTTTGTTGCCAGTTTCATTTACATGCCATGCATCTGGTACACATTTTTGACAAGTGTAACAATTGCACGGTTCTCTCAAACCTCAGGCTTCGAGTGGAAAGCTTTGCGAGGTGCTCCTCTAATTTATCTTCCTGATCCGATCCCCCCCGTTTTTGCATCACTGCACAGATGCAGTGGTGCGTGCATTACATCTAGTGCCCATCAAAAGCCCAAACTGACTTTTTTTCTACGTTTGATCTGGAATAATCCAAGGAAATGTTCCACTAACATTTGATTCTCCCCCTTTACCTCCACATTAAGGGAAGATGCCAATCAAAGGAATGTTTTCAAACTGCAGCTGAGAAAGATTGAACAATTTCTAGAGAACAATGTGCGAGGAGATTTCCATATTGTGAAGCTCTGTGTTAGACGGCTGTAAGTTAAAGGTGAGACAGCATCTATTTTTTGTATATTGTTGTGCTGACAGACTGGGTCAGTTTGGTGGTCTACCACTTTGGTCCTTGCATACAGTACATTGTTTTCAAAACTATTGGATGGATTGCAATGACATTTCTGTACTGACAATAATGGTCCTGAGAGGTATCCTAGTCACTTTAACATTCTTAACTTTATTTTAGTATCAAATCCCTCTATTTGTAATGACCGAAACTCAAGTGTACCTTTTTAGTTTAGTGAGAAAATGTGAGTATGCTCTTATTCTAAACAACAATGGCCAAATTGGTCATGAACGTTTACTTTATATCTGCTAAACATCAGATATAATCATTGTCATTGTGAATATGCTAGCATGCTGTCCATCCATCCATCCATCTTCTCCCGCTTCTCTGTGGTCGGGTCGCGGGGGGTAGCAGTTCCAGCAGAGAGCCCCAAACTTTATTTTCCCTGGTGACATCAACCAGCTCTGACTGGGGGATCCCAAGGCGCTCCCAGGCCAGCGAAGAGATATAATCCCTCCACCTGGTCCTAGGTCTACCCCTTGGTCTCTTCCCAGCTGGACGTGCCTGGAACACCTCCCTAGGGAGGCGCCTAGGTGGCATCCTAACTAGGTGCCCGAACCACCTCAACTGGCTCCTTTCGACGCGAAGGAGGAGCGGCTCAACTCCGAGTCCCTCCCTGATGACCGAACTTCTCACCTTATCCCTAAGGGAGACACCAGCCACCCTGCGGAGAAAACCCATCTCGGCCGCTTGTATCCGCGATCTCGTTCTTTCGGTCATGACCCATCCTTCATGACCATAGGTGAGGGTAGGAACGAAAATGGCCCGGTAGACAGAGAGCTTTGCCTTCTGGCTCAGCTCCCTTTTCGTCACAACGGTGCGGTTTAAAGCGACTGCAGTACCGCTCCCGCTGCTCCGATTCTCCGGCCCATCTCACGCTCCATTGTTCCCTCACTCGAGAACAAGACCCCGAGATACTTGAACTCCTTCACTTGGGGTAAGGACTCATTCCCTACTTGAAGTGGACAGTCCATCGGTTTCCTGCTGAGAACCATGGCCTCAGATTTGGAGGTGCTGATCCTCATCCCAGCCGCTTCACACTCGGTTGCGAACCGATCCAGTGAGTGCTGAAGGTCGCAGACCGATGAAGCCATTAGAACCACATCATCTGCAAAAAGCAGTGGTGCAATCCTTAGTCCACCGAACTGCAGACCCCCTCCCCCATGACTACGCCTCGAAATCCGATCCATTTATATTACAAACAGGATTGGTGACAAAGCGCAGCCCTGGCGGAGGCCAACCCTCACCGGAAATGGGTCCGACTTACTGCCGAGGACCCGGACACAGCTCTCGCTTTGGGAGTACAGAGATTGGATGGCCCTGAGTAGAGACCCCCTCACCCCATACTCCCGCAGCACCTCCCACAGTAACTCCCTGGGAACTCGGTCATACACCTTCTCCAAGTCTACAAAACACATGTAGACCGGATAAGCGTACTCCCAGGCCCCCTCCAGGATCCTTGCGAGAGTAAAAGCTGATCCGTCGTTCCACGACCAGGACGGAATCCGCATTGTTCCTCCTCAATCTGAGGTTCGACAATCGGCCTGACCCTCCTTTCGAGTACCTTAGAGTAAACTTTCCCGGGGAGGCTGAGTAGTGTGATGCCTCTGTAATTGGCACACACCCTCTGATCCCCCTTTTTAAAAAGGGGAACCACCACCCCGGTCTGCCACTCCTTCGGTACTGTTTCCGACTTCCACGCAACGTTGATGAGACGTGTCAACCATGACAGTCCCTCAACACCCAGAGCCTTCAGCATTTCCGGGCGGATCTCATCCACCCCCGGGGCTTTGCCACTGTGGAGTTGTTTGACGACCTTAGTGACCTCCCCCCGGGAGATGGTGTTGATCCCCCGTCATACTCCAGCTCTGCCTCTAACATAGAGGGCGGAGTTGTCGGGTTCAGGAGTTCCTCAAAGTGTTCCTTCCAACGCCCTAACACTCCATCAGTTGAGGTCAACAACGTCCCATCCTTACTGTACACAGCTTGGATGGTTCCCTGCTTCCCCCTCCTGAGGTGTCGGACAGTTTTCCAGAACAACTTTGGTGCCGCCCGAAAGTCCTGGCAAGTTCTCCATGTCTTCTCCGAACTTCTCCCACACCCGCTGCTTTGCCTCGGCCACGGATGAGGCTGCTGCCCTTCGGGCCTGTCGGTACCTTGCAACTGCCTCGGGAGTCCCCCGGGATAACAAATCCCTGAAGGCCTCCTTCTTCATTCGGACGGCTTCCCTGACCACCGGTGTCCACCAGGAGGTTCGAGGGTTACCGCCCCTTGAGGCACCTAGGACCTTGAGACCACAGCTCCCCGCCGCGGCTTCGGCAATAGAGGCTTTGAACACCGACCACTCTGGTTCAATGTCCCCAACCTCCACAGGAATGCCCGAAAAGCTCCGCCGGAGGTGTGAGTTGAAGGCCTCCTGAACTTGGGCCTCCTCCAGACGTTCCCAGTTCACCCGAACTACACGTTTGGGCTTACCAGGTCTATCCAGAGGCTTCCCCCGCCACTCGACCCAACTCACCACCAGATGGTGATCAGTTGACAACTCCGCCCCTCTCTTTACCCGAGTGTCCAAAACATACGGCCTCAGGTCCGATGATACGATAACGAAATCGATCATGGACCTTCTGCCTAGGGTGCTCTGGTACCACGTACACTTATGAGCATCCTTATGTTCGAACATGGTGTTTGTTATGGCCAATCCATGACTAGCACAGAAGTCCAGTAACAAACCACCACTCGGGTTCAGATCAGGGGGGGCCGTTCCTCCCAATCACGCCCCTCCAAGTGTCTCCATCATTGCCCACATGTGCGTTGAAGTCTCCCAGCAAGATTAAAGAGTCCCCTTCAGGAGCCCCATACAGGACTCTTTCCAGGGTCTCCAAGAAGGCCGTATACTCTGAACTGCTGTTGGGTGCATAAGCACACACAACAGTCAGAGTTTTCCCCCCCATAACCCGCAGGCGTAGGGAGGCGACCCTCTCGTCCACTGGGGTAAACTCCAACAACGATGTTAACGAATTAACTATTAGTAGAGAATAACGAGTAATGAATACTTTATAGGGATCCTATTAATATCTAATAATAAAATAATACAATTCAATAACGTGCTTTAACCACCAGGTGTCCCTTTCTATCAGCTCTGCACCGTTATGGTGTAAATACAGCCTATCTACCAATTGGATCAAATATAAAAGTCAGCCGAATTAGTGTTGATACTGCAAGGAGACGTATTGTGTGAAAAGAAATGTAAGATGTTGTTTAATTGCTGATATATTTATGATCCACGTCACGTTTTCAGTTTTGGCGGCAGTTCTTCCTGTTTCTCCAGAAGTCTTCTCAGCAGGGCTCTATAAATAGAGAACTACGGCAGATATGTAATATTTAATGCAGCCGAACCGTGTATTACAATGCCGTTATGTGATGACTTTCAAGGAGAAAAGCAAGCACACTCGGAATAAAGTATTATTTTATTTTTCAAAAATCTTTTCAGATTTCACATCACATAAACACCAAATCCCAGCATGCATTGCGGCTAAACCATCCAATCATCGAGCTGAGGATCTTGCCTATGTCTGTTTCCGGTTCCACATCCACACACATCAATTTAATACATTAATGTAGCCTTTGTTTCTGCTAAAGGAGGTGTCGACCAGCTGGGGCAACAAGAAAATCGGCGTAATCGAGTGTGACTATTAAAAAATAAATCATTTCGTCGGGGTAGCATTTGCTTGGCATTTCCGGTTATTTCTCCACTGGTTAACATGGGTTAACAATACCATGTAACTGTCACGTTTGAAGGGACGAAATCATGACATCTTCACGTCTCCCAGCATGGTAAATCGTCACATGTTCACGTCTTGCCGTGATACCGGGTTGGTTCCTGAACATGCTCAGAGGATTTCTCATCTGCTCAGTCTGGTCTCTCTCACTGGCCAGGACTGATGCTTCTGCAATGTCATGAACTGTGGAGCAACAGTCACTCCCATATCAGAGATGATCTTGTGATTACTGTAATACTAATCAGCCAGTAATCACCTTAAGAGCCTGTCAAGCCCTTGATGGAGCGTTGTTGGAGCCACCGCTCTCATCAATGTGACCACACAGCTGACAGAAGTCTCATCATGTTACAGAGCCTCATTTGAACTCCATCCAGCAGGAATATGCTGACTGAGATATCCATCCTCCAGCTATTGTTCCTCTTCTAATCTCCTCACCCAGAACGTTTTCAATTTGAGCTTTTACAGACGCTATTGTAAGGACCTCCAGGTCGTATCTCAAGTTTCTCAAAGAAAAGGCAGTTTCAGATTCATGTAGATGAGGGCTGCTACTGATTACTAGATGGATCATTTATATTTAACTCTGAGCCAAAACTGACGATTCAAATTGTTTTCGTCAAAGATGCTCACCTAATAATGAAATAATACAAAGACTAAAAGAAAAACCTTGTATTTGAGAATCTGAATCAGACGAATTCTTGTTATTGTAGATAGTTGTTATTTGTGTTGATCAGCTGTTTAATTGACTGACATTCCCACACAAATGAAGACGCCCCTACAATTCCTGCTGCTTGTGCTCAGTCTGAACCTATAGAGAGTTCTCAAAAGCCCTTCTCAGAATGCATGGCCAACATTTCATAATAAAAGATGTCTTCAGTGTTGCAGTGCCAAATAACATGGGGTAGTTTGATGAACAGAATGATAAGTCAAGCATGAGTGACTCATTTGTCCCAGAAGACTAGGCACATATTGGTAACTGCTCATTTGGTAGAGCCGGCTTAATTGTAATGCCATGCATTCTGTTGTCATTCTTTGTAAACATGTTATCTCTTTATTCCAGAGCTGCTGCTATGTCGGAGAGGTAAACACTCGTCCTACAGCTTATTAAAACGGTCATGAGCTAAATACATTGTAGTAGGGGTATGTCAACGTATATTTACTCCTCATTTGTGGGAGTTATTAAGCTACATGTCAACACCTTAAGTTTTAAATTAATTAATTAAGACATGTTCCCTGAATATTAAACTTGATAATGAGCACACATGCCTGGTTCATTTCAGAGAATAACTTCTGTAAATGATTGGTGATTGGTGCACTGTCCTACTAGCCTATGGACTAGGGGGGAGGCAAGGCACCGGACACCCCCCTTCCCCCCCAACTCCAATTGCTCCCCGGGCGCTGTACAATAGCTGCCCAATGCTCCTAGTAGTAGACTCCTGGTACTAGGATGGGTTGAATGCGGAGGCCAAATGTCACTGTGTGTGCTCTGCATGTGTGACCATTAAAGAGGGTTTCATCCCGCCCATTCTATTCTATTCTATTCTATAAACGTACTGTTATCCCCACGTTGTCGTACCCAAAACTGTCTTGTGAGCTCGTGGCAGAACCATGAAACAAAAACAAAAAAATATACAACTGGCAGGATGGATTTGGAGTTTCTTTCCCTCTCTAATTAAGACATATTATTTGAATGCAAAGATGCTTTCAGTGGAGCTTGCAAACTTTAGGTAATTAAGGTTTATATACTTTTCATGTCGGCTCAAAGCTAAAATTACAAAAGCAGTCAGAAGTCAAACAGCAAATACGGCATAGAGAGTTATTAGGGTTTGTTTTGTGACGACTGCAGCCTCTGGTGCTGTCTGTTCCAAAGCTCTTTTAAAAATTACTCCTCCTTACCTCTTTCTAAAGCCAATTTTTCCACCATTAAGCTGACAGATTTACTCTAGTGATTTAATTCCATCAATTGGAAAGAGCAAGGAGATATATTCCAGCCATGGGACAAAGGTCTGCATCATTCGTCTGCACTCAGTCTGACCAAAACAATTATACAAATGACCTTTGAACACATTACCTTATTTTCTTCATTAAGTTAAGTGGTTTCTTTCAGCTACATTTGCGACTGACTAGGCTACTTTTGCAATAAGCTTTATTTGAAGAAAATGCAGTGGGAAAGAAAAGGGTCAAAAGTCATCTGGCAGCATAGATCAGCCAGGCTACATCCTCCCCCACTGCCTTATATACTCTCATTGAAATCTTACCTCAATGTCAGCAAGAGCTTTTAGTCCCATGTTTATTGTGAAGCTCTACAGATGGAAGAGGGGAGTGCAGCATTTTGGGGGAAAGTGGTAACTGGTGAATAGACTGTCACTGCTTGGAGAGCAAGAGGGAACGAAATGAGAGAAAACAGGTACATCTCCCCTAGGTCTATAATCCTGAGATTACTGTTTGCTCTGGGCCCTGTCTGACTGCACTCGGGCCGCCTCTGCTTCACTTCTAATCTCCTCGGTCCCAGCTGTCCAAGAATTGATTTGAAGATTCTCTGAATCAATTACTCTCCTGTCCAAGGTCTGTGAGCCACATACACACACATGAAAAACGAAATGCCTAGACAAATGCACACGCACTTTCATACACACAACGCATTCATCTCTGTAGTAAATATCCTTTAACACCCTCTGACAGACCTTTAACCTGTCTGTGGTACATTATACAGTTGGGTGGCCATTAATTGACCTCACATGGTTTTTGTGTAAAGGTCTCTTTCTACCTTAATTTTCCAATAAAATCACATTTCACATTTTTCCTGGTTTTCTTTCAGTAATGTGCCACTTTATTCTGTCCTTATTTTAAATCTGTGAATATCCATATTGTAAAAACAAGTACTGCTATGCTAGCTGCTATCAGTCACGATGCGGCATCTTTCTACCACTTTAGCTTTTGTCTCTGTATTTTCTAGTGTTTGAGCTGTAATGATAATATGAATAGGTTGAACACCAACATGTGGTTAATAAATTGTGTTTTCAGTATACTAACCATCATTTATTTGTGTGTACAATTCCCTATCATCAGTCAGGTTTCCAACCACATTCCTAAACGTATGAATAATTCATGTGAGCAGGGAATAGGGAGGTTTCTGTGTAAGGGAGAAAAAGCTGGAGCATGAATGTCTACCAAGTGCCTTCGATTGAGCTTATTATTTATTCATCTATTTTGTATTGAGTCATGGAAAGCCACAGACAAGCCCACAATGGTGTTATTATTAAGGTAGGGGAGAAGAAATTGACTCTTTTGGTGCAGGGGAACTTTTAAGATGAACTTGCCTCCCCCTCAGCAGTAATTAGTATCTCTCCATACAGCCATGCAGGATGGAGAGGGAGAAATCCAGGGAAGCTGCTGCTGGCATTCTTTTCATTTGCGAGTCCAACAGTGTTTGTAGAAGCTAAGAAATGCATTTTAGAGCTGCAAAAAGTAATTGCCGTTTATAGCCAATTAAACTAATGAGTTCTAAAATAGCCTCAAGTGTGTTATTGTTTGACAAAGCACAGTTAAACAGCACTATGAGAAAAAGAACAGTAATAGGAAAATGAGCGGGAAGATTTGGTGATGAATAAAGGTTAAAGGTAGGGTAGGTAAGAATGGAGAAACCAGCTCGAGTGCGCTAGAATTTGAAAGTACTCAACCGAAAAAAATCTGCCCCTTCCTTCAGACTTCCTTAGAGCCCCTCCTCCAACACACACGAATGCGCACATGACCAATGAGGGCACGAGATAAGTTTGTGCACGAGATGGAAGGCTGATAGGCAGGTAGGCCATCCAGTTATCTGTTGCGGGCCGGGGCAGATAATTGGAAGTGCCTTTTACAGCGCCACGGCTTCCACAGATGAAATATTTGTATTATTGTCAAAGCATTTAATATATTCATTGCTATCGGGATGTTAAGAGCATTCCATGGAATATAACAAAAAGTGTATCTGAAGTGAATTACCTACCCTACCTTTAAGGAATATGAAGGTCAGCCTAAAAAAAACCTCACATAAAATCCGCTATCTTCACTCTGGACAGCAGTACCAGCGTAGAGAGAGATGCGCGGCTCTTTGACAGATATCATCCCTAGGCTTGGCCCCCAGCCTCTCCCTAAGCGGGGCGTTATTAATAATGCAGTGCTTCTGCGTAAACCTGCCTGACAGATGTGCATTGATTGAGCCCGAGGTTCCCCTCTGCGCATCAACAGACGGCTGGTATTTTTAGGGATAGGTTGTACAACAGTAGTAGGCCTACATTGTGTTTTTAGATACAAGTGACTCAGGCAACACAATAGAGCTAACAAGTCTGTCACTTCCCCCACTGAGCTAGGGACTCAGACAGCAGTGGGAAAGCATATAGGCCTGCCAGCCATGCAAGCAGAAGGCTCACTGGATGGCAATACCCACCACTGTTATTTGGGCAGTTTGGTCCAGACTAAAACTAAAAAACAACTTGGAGAGAGACACACCTTAAAGACATGGTCACCTAAGGATGAGTCGTTTTCAATTGTATGATCCCCTGGCTTTTATCTTTCTTTGTTGTGATCATGAGGTTGATGTTAGTGGTTTTAAATAACGTGTAATTAGCAAATGTAAGCTTGCTTAAAAGGTATACTAAGACGGTGAACACAGTTAACTTTGCTTAACATGCTGTATTAGCAATAGTTCTGACATCCCATTAGCATTTAGCTCTGAGCTGCTTGTGTGGTTGAGGACTCTTTGTTAAAGGTTTTTCCCATTTTTAAGACACTGTGGTCTTAATTATTTTGATCATATGCCATTTGACAGAAATCCTGTCGGAAGATGAATTGGGACATATATATGTAACACCGGTGGGACATACTGGCCAGCCTCTCTACCTAAAGCCAGTCTGACTGAATACTAACTGAGAAAGAAAGTATGTATTTATTATATAATAACCTACTGTATTATATAGTCTATGAATTGTTGATGTATTGAACTACACCTGAGAGCAGTCCACTTGCTAAGAACCTGTATATATGTATAATATATTGTATGTATCTTGCTCAAGCTTTGAGTGTGTGAGTGGGATGTGTTGATCATAGCTCAGGTGAAAACAAATATGTACATACATCTGAAACACGCAGCACCAGTACAGCTGTGTTTCTGCAGCTGTAATTACTTTCGTAGAGAATGTACTGCATCTAGACCTGCTATAAATAACTTATGCTAAATTCAACTCTATAAGGTGCAACATGTGCTATACCATCTCTCACTTATGGTGTGTTTGTCTCTCAAATGAGTGCACAGTTCAGTGTCAATCGCTGGAAAAAATAACGGTTCTGTGTAGTTGTTCTCCATCAACTCTTTTAAACAGTGTTCCCATTACACATTCAAAACCTCATTGCAGGCATTCTGCAATTCACATCAAACTGTGCTGTAAAGTGATACATTATGTATCAATGGCCAGTCAATAGTCAGTTCTTATCTCTACGGGGCTCTCCATTTCACTCTTTAACTCCAATATGATCTGTGATGGAGCACAATATGTGTTACTGTGTGTGATTTATTGTTTTACATATTATCTCTAGGTGGTCTTAAATCATTTTAGCTGTGTTCAAATCCAAATTAAAGTGGCTAACTAGAAGTTTCCAGGGTGTTGTTGAGGGAATGATCAGTTGTGCAACAGTGAACCTACACAGCGGTGATTCATTAGAGCAACAGGACGACGAGCGGAGGCAGTGATTCATAATGCTAATGAAAAACGATGCATGACTGTTGACATTAGAATTCAGTGCGCCGTTAAGAGACGAGATCAGTTCACATTAATGCTGCGCGGTCAGTTGTGGCTCCGACTGTAACTGTCACCGAGATAGTAAAAGCTGCTTTGCTGAAGCTTGTGAGTCCAGCTGCGGGGACGTCACATGGTTTGAGCTTTGCTGCTTAAGATAATTGGCTTTGACCTGACGTTGACTGTGTTTTATTTGAAGGCCGCAGCATGTGACTGAATAATAAACAAACAGTCATTTTAAATGAACTTCAACGCATAGGCCTCAGGACTGATGTGTTTAGTGTTCAAGTTGGGAAACCTCAAAGGAATGCAATCGTGTGACCCGACATCTGGCCGTTACAATTAAATCTGACAGCATGTGAAGGAGATATTAACATTTCAAAAGCAAACACAAAGAGCAAATTCCACAACACAAGTGCTCCGCCCACCATATTGCCATTTTTTAATGCTAGATAAGATGTTATCACCTTTGCCTCAGAGCAGATGTGAGAGCCACAAAGCCACACCAGTGCGATGTCCCTCGTCGGCACCCCTGTGTCTGCCTTCATTGGCGGGCCGTGGTGGCACTGAGGTTATTAAAAACACAGCCTCTCCATCTGTTTTGAGCACGGTGTGTTTCTGGCCTTTTGTCACTTTGAAGATGTAGGCTGTCAGGCTTTCCACCCTATGAAGAGACTGGAGATAAAACCAAAATCCGTTATCAGCATGTCTGTCAACTATCGACAATCCCATCTGTCTTCCCTGATAAGAGCCGTCTCGCATCATGGTTTCAGAATTTTCACAAGACGTGAACGATTTTGACTGATGCTACGGAAAAGGGAAATGTGATAACATTTGAACCAGTCTCATTAAAGATTAAATGTGGTAAATGTTAAGCCTAATAGAATTTCTACTCACATAGCATCATGAGGACAGAAAAACACGAGGAGCCACTGTTGGAGCTGTGAGCTCGTAACAGATTTCTGAGAGATGATAGATGTTTTTGTGCAAAAATTGCTGCTGCCGTGGACCGGAAGAACTCAATATTCTGAAAATACTGTATGATGCAGAAAAATGAGAAAGCTCTTAATGTTAAAAATACCATGGCTTGTATGCTGTTGATGTTCCTTTTTCAGAATAGTCTACTTAAAGGTGACATGTCATCAGGGCCGGACTGGGACAATAAGTCAGGCCGGGAATTACACACCCAGCCAGGCCACTACCAGTTTTTTGTGCCATTTTGCTGGATTTATTTGTCAATATTTACAGCATTGCTGCCCGTAGTGATAGCCCTCTAGTTTAAATCTACTACCCTAAAATAAACATATGGACATGGGTTACTATTTAAAAAAAATTGCAAATCTATTTAGGAACCTATGTGAACATATTTTAAGTGGGGGTGGACCTCAAATCCTATAGGGGGGTCTGAGGTTATCAGCCTCTCAGTCTGACAGCAGAGGACTCTCTTCCACCTTGTTGTTGAAAAAGCTCCTTATATCCGTTAGCGCAGCTAGCTAGCACCAGATGCTAACAACAACAACAATACACGTAACCGGTGCGCGTGCTTTATCTCACTGCTCGCGCCACACATAACACACACCCTCCCGAGCTTGAATGACACACAGAGACGGGCATTAGTATGATCTGTATGAAAGTGGCCATGTCGGCAGGCCACATCATGTAGACAGCCAGTCACCCTCTGTGAGGCAGAGTCAGACCCACATTTGCGACATACATAAAAAAAAAAAAAGTCCTCAGGCCAGCAGGCCACTTAGCAGGCCAGGCCATCGGGAAACCTCCCGGTCCTCCCGATGGCCAGTCCGGGCCTGCATGTCATGCTTTTCCGGTTATTACCCGTCTCCTTGTGTGTTATGAAGGTTTTTATGCATGTAAACGGTGTGCAGAGTCAAAACTCTGAAAGTACACCATGTAGCGAGTAAAACTCTAACACAGAAAATACCTCCCCAAAACGCCTCGTTGGAGATACGTCACTGTCCATTTGATTCTTCCGGGTACATCATGATGTCATGTCGTCCCCGAAATGGACCAATCCGTGGAGCCGTTATGTTACGCCCCCGCTGATTGGTCCGAATTGACCAATCCACGGACTTCCTCACACACTCAGTGCAGATGAATCAGACTCTTTCTTGTAGACATGCTTATAATGGTTTAATATGATTCACTCATGAAATAATTTCCAACATGAACATTTAATATATTTTAGTGCTATCAGTTGTTTCCAAAAAAAAGCAGCAAAACAACAGACAGGGATTTAGACAGCAAATAAGTCTGTGGACTGAATACAACAAGGGAACAAAGCGGTGCTGTTACCCAACACAGGGAGAGTGAAACTATCTGTGTCTGAACGCCAGGATGAATCTGAATTAGTAATATATGAAGGCAAATGAGCGCTGCCATTTCAGAAAGCAGATGATCAAATGAGCAAGTGCGGAAATAAAAGCTGGATAAATAATGAATGAATTTGTCCCAGATTTTTCTGCTTGCAAACCCGTCTGAAGCCAAAATTGAATATCTTGTGTCAGAAAAAAGTTTAACTTTTAATTTCATCATTGTTCGTGTTACAAGTAGTTTACAGTTCTCACTGTGTTCATTCTCATGTTGACATCAATAATGAAACATTTAAAAGTGTTATGCATTTTTGAGTGCAATATCTAAGATGTCTACTCTCTATAAGAGAAACATTACTGAATATGTTTTAATAATGTTTTTAAGATGTAATTGTTTTCAAATTATTCATATTTTCCCCCAAAATACTGGTGTAGTCGACAGTGGGATATCTGCAATGCAACATCCTGGGTGAAGCGCACAGATAATGTAACGTCACGCTGGGACTGTATTGGGTCCCTGGGGAGGAATAGTCTGTAAATAAAGTTTCATCCAAGATTCACAGTAACACATCTTCTTTTTTGTGCCATCTTTTTGCAACTCAGGCCCAAGTTTTCAGCTGAAAGTAAAGTAGAAATGTTATGTGTCTGTGCGTGTTCCAGTTGGTCTTATGGCTATTCCTCCCGTGTGCGTGCGCGTGTGTGTCAGCTCTTGATCTCACCAGGAACTCTTTCTATGATTTCCCTCCAGTCTGTCAATTTCCTCTCGTCTACAGAATATGTTTATATGACTATCAGCCCCTGAATTGTATTCCTCCCACTGGACATTTTCAATTTACACAGTTATGTCTTTGCCTCAGTCTGTTTGCTGAACTTGGTATATATATATGTGCATCTGTTAGCAGCGGCGTTAGGCTGATTATTTGAAAAATGTAGTCATACTGTACAAGTTACAAATTACTTATTATAATCTCTGCCAAGAGATGATGTGTTTGGTATTGTGTTTTTGTGTATCTGTTGGTCTGCCCACGGCTATTTTTCATACTTTTCGCTGTTTTTATTGTATATTGTCATTAACTACTATCTCCCCACTCCTCTTTCCCGGCTGATAGGGGCTGCAAGGGATCAACAACTGGACTTTTTGTTTCTGCTAGGGATTCAATATTGTTCCTGTCCAAATTTGCACGCCGTAGTATTACCGATCCATTTTTTCATCAACACTGCTGCATAGGATCATGGCTCAATGGAACAATGCATAGTGTGTGAGTAGAGAGTGTGGTTGAGCGATAGCAGGCTACACTCAGGTAAAGCAACACAGCTGAGACGTGAGATAAAGATACTCCGTAATTCCGTCCAAACTCTAAACCAGTAGCCAAACATCAAGCTGGCTAAGAAGAAACACCTTGAAAAAAAATGAAATGACAAAAAAAATCCCCCAAATCGCATTGATATTCTTTTGGCTTGCCTAACCTCCTCCTTACACCCACGCCCATCTAACACATGTACTGGACACGTCTCTCCACTGACTGAACACACAGCACGCAACACACTGAAATCAGTAATATCACTACTGTCAAACGTTGATATTAGTGTTAATCTACACATATTCTAATATTCATCAATGCTGATATTACATATAGAAGATGTTCTATAGCGAGTATTTCTCAGGATTATCAGGTTCAGTGCCTGGAGTAATTGGTGTTTGACTCCAACATACTCTTTTCCACCCCCACATCCCATGAGGTAGTGCACATTTTCAATCACACTCTCCCACCATTCTAGCATTACGGGTCTCCAGTGTTCTTCAGAAAGAGAAATAGTAATGGCCCATTATTTCTATGCACACCAACTTTAGCATTTACCACAGGCTGCTAAGGCTAAACAGCAGAGGTGAAACAGAGGTAGAGGCTTGTTAGGCATCAGCAGTAAAAACCAACATTTCCAACCACTAAAATGAAGTGTTTAAATTTTGTTCTTCTTCGATGACTACTTGTAAAACACCAGGGACCCTCAATTAAAGGCATTTAATTGCTAGAAAACGATTAACACAACAGGTCAAATTAGCCGTTTAATATGAGATTAAATTATTATGCATACGCAACTTCAGATTCAAAAGAGGGAGAATAACAAGCCGTCAAGGGAAAGTCACAGTTTACTGAGAATGAGAGGAAGGATGGGATGAGGGGTAGAGAGAGAGAGAGAGAGAGAGAGAGAGAGAGAGAGAGAGAGAGAGAGAGAGAGAGAGAGAGAGAGAGAGAGAGAGAGAGAGAGTTCAGTAAATGAATAGGGAGAGTGAGTGAGAAAGGACATTCATTGACTGACTAAAAAGTGGGCTTTTATCATGTATTCATTTGAAATGCAAAAGCAGGGATGCAGATACTGAACATACCCAACTAAGCTCTCCCCTCTTTTCCACTCTCATTTGCATTGAAAGGCCTGCAGGGTCTATGGAGGGCTGGGGCTTATGAGCTTCATGGCACAGTGTGGGCCCTTTGAGCCAGTTCATACTCCCACATGTTGGTGAACATGTTAGCGCTCTGAGCAAAGGCAAGGCAAGGCAAACAGCGCTCATTGCCCCAATGCGCGTTGGCAGCGATGCATAATATAGGAATGGAAACTAGGGTAAATACCCAAGTATAGGGTATGTAAATGTGTTACATGGTGTTCTACAAGCTAAGCGCTTTACTGCCTGCCTAAGAACACTGATTGGGTGATTCAATAAAGTAATATTTTACAACCGCGGTTCAACATAAAGTAGACGTTTTATTTTTAAGCTGGCATCTATGCAAGTCAAACTAATTTTTGGGGAGATTACACTGTATATTTTCTCTGTTTCTGTTCTGACTTACTTGTTTTGTAGAACATTATGCTTTATTATTTTATTTATGTAATTGTTCTGCTGTAATTGCACCACCTTTTATTAATGTTATCTAGGAGGACAGATTTTTTGTTTCCCACAATGTCAGTACTGGCTATTCCAATATCTGTATGGCCATCTTAATACTCTTTGTCATTTATGTTCCTCATGAATCCTTATATTACTCAATGTCATGATCTAAATCATAGGGTTTGTCATGTAAATAGACAGACGTAAACTCAAGCTGAAAAATGTAACGTATAGTCAATGCCATCTAGGCTTGTATCAGCAGGTTATACAAGGCTACAGTATGAGTCAGTAGCACAACCCAGAAGTTGAGAGAAAAAACAAACGCTCTTGAATGTTACTCGACTGCTGCTGTCTCTAACTCCCACCGTAGCTTATTTGCTTTTTCCACCTTGTCTAAAAATGTTGTTCTACCCTTTTGAAGAATATATGAAAATATGCTATGTGCAATAACAGTTGTATTTATTTTAGACAAAAAGTGAGGATGACTCAAATGTCAAAAGCACAGAAATACTCAATAAGATGAAAATCGTAAGTCAATACAAATATTGAAATTCTTGACACACACATGCCAGAAGGTGAACCATATAATTCCTCCATGTTCTAACTATGAAATATGATCAAACTAAGGAGCTCGTTGAGCCTATCTCGCTAATACAATAAAAAATCCAATCCACTCTCAGCAGGAAATTAAATCAGAAAAGTCACTAAGAAATTACAGCCCAACTGTTCTCAGAGAGCATTGTTCCTCTGCCTGAGGAAACCATATGTAAACAGAACATGTAGAAACGCCAAAACACCCGAAAGCATGAATAAATATTCTGTATAGTAGTTTTAGAGTAATTTACTTTAAAATGAATTTAATGTAATTTAAATCAGAGCTGCACTATAGACAAATCCAATTTTAAAGCTCATAATTTTTATGAAAAGAGATTACTTTAAATAGCATTGAAATAAGTGGAAATCGAGCTGATTTCACTACAACCCAGCATGTGCAGCCTGAACTACAAAAGGGTGCAATTGAGCATGACTGCAGCCCTGTGCTGTGATCACCTGTACAGCTCAGCTACACTTTCATTTGGCTCCAGAAGCCCCCACTAACTATAGAGAACTTTGTGTCCCACAGTGAGACCTGTGTGTGTGTGTGTGTGTGTGTGTGTGTGTGTGTGTGTGTGTGTGTGTGTGTGTGTGTGTGTGTGTGTGTGTGTGTGTGTGTGTGTGTGTGTGTGTGTGTGTGTGTGTGTGTGTGTGTGTGTGTGTGTGTGTGTGTGTGTGTGTGTGTGTGTGTGTGTGTGTGTGTGTGTGTGTGTGTGTGTGTGTGTGTGTGTGTGTGTGTGTGTCAGTGTATCAGTGTGTGTGTGAGTGTCCACACGCAGCAGAGGCTGTATGGGAGGGAGGGGGCAACATGCTGACCGTCACTTTCCCTTGCTGTCAGGACCAATCAGTGTCTGGCAAGTTAATGGAGAACACAAAACCTATTTAAAAGCTACATTTACCACTTGGCTGATTCCATTACATTGTGTAATTTCCAGGTGTCACATTTCCCCTGCACACGTCTGTCTTAATGCTCTCCCAAGCACCCTCTGATTAGTCAGCCTCGGCTGGCTCCCCCAAATCCACTCTAGCAGAGCACCCCATCCGTTTACCTCCTCCTGGAAGGGAAAAACTCCTTACTGCACATTTTATTGGGTGTTCAGCAAGTTACCAAATATAACTTGACACTGGTTTGGCTAGGTAATACTAAATAGGCACAAGCGTTTTCCGTACTTTGTAGTGTCTATACAGTATGTACTTCATCCTCAGTCTGCAGAAGCTACTGTATAAAAAATGGAGACATATTAATTCATACAATTTACGCCTTAACATTTAAATCCCTGTTGTGTTTAACCTTGTCTATTGAAACAAATGATGGGCTCTCATGGGCAGTTGCCAGTTATAGGAACAAATAATGTTATCCACTGAAGCTGATCTCGAAATATTTCATGTCTTTTAACGTGATTAATTTGCTTTCAAAGGACAAAGTGGCTCTTTTGTTCAAAATGGGCCGAAAGCCCGGGTGACCTGCTGTGCTGGCTTCACCTGTGAATGTTCTATCCACAATTTTACGGAAATCATTTGAGCTGGAGAAAAAAACAGTGTGGGAAAATGATAGCCTTTATTATGTTACTCTGGCCACAGGCTTCTTATGACTTGCTGTGATATGGACATGCATATAATGATTAACAAAGCACATTTTGACATCTGACCATTAATGGTTTATCCTCCTTTAATTAAGTATTAATCCCTGATCCATTGTACATAAGGGATCTGAGCTTTACACTTTAATGTGTGCAGTAGTTTTAACTTGTTCCTCAAGCATTCAGTATTACTATATAGGACTTTGAATAATTTAAATCGGATTGCAATTTGTATCAAGATTCAGTCAAAGTCCCCCTCCTGTAATGTATGTCAAAAGTTGGTTGGTAGATTAGAGTTTTTGATAGGTATAAGGCAAGGCAAGGCAAGGCAAGTTTATTTATATAGCACTTTTCAACACAAGGCAATTCAAAGTGCTTTACAAAAAATGAAAGAGATTAAGAAAATGGCATTTGAAATCAGTCATTAAAAAGAAAAGCTAATAAAATAAACATTAAAAGAAAAAAAATGTTTAAGGGGAACTGCATAAGTTGGTTCAGGTCTTATCTATCAAAATGGTCTCAGTTTGTATCTGTCAACGATGAATCCTCATTACAAACTACAGTCAGTCATGGAGTACCGCAAGGGTCTGTACTTGGACCCATCCTGTTCATCTTATATATGCTACCATTGGGCAATATCATAAGGAATAACTCCATACATTTTCATTGTTATGCAGATGATACACAATTGTATCTATCATTTAAACCAGATGTACAATTTCCATTAGTTTAACTGCAAGAATGCCTCACAGACATAAAGACATGGATGACCAGGAACTTTCTATTATTAAACTCCGACAAAACAGAAGACATTATACTAGGCCCCCAGCACCTTCGGAACGAACTGTCCAACAACATAATTTCTTCGAATTGTATTACCATGACCTTCAGCACCACGGTAAAAAATCTTGGTGTTATCTTTGACGAGGATTTGTCTTTTAAATCCCCAGGACTGCCTACTTCCATCTACGGAATATTGCAAAATTCAGGCACATCCTAAATCACAACAATGCAGAAACACTAATCCATGCTTTTATCACCTCTAGGCTGGATTATTGCAATTCCCTTTTATCAGGCTGTCCAAACTCATCATTAAAGACCCTTCAATTCATACAAAATGCTGCAACACAGGTTTTAACAGGAAGAAAGAAGATGGACCACATCAGACTGTTTTATCAGCATTGCACTGGCTACCAGTTAAGTCCAGGATTGATTTTAAAATACTTTTACTCATATAAAAAGCGCTAAATGGTCAGGGACCATCCTACCTACAGGATCTTTTAATCTCCTATTGCCCCTCTAGGGCATTAAGATCCCAGAGTGCAGGTCTGTTGGTGGTTCCCAGAGTCCACAAAAAAAGGTCAGGTGCTAGAGCTTTCGGCTACCAAGCCCCGCTCCTCTGGAATCAACTTCCAGTAACAATTATGGGAGGCAGACAGTGTCCACACATTTAAGAGTAGGTTAAAGACTTTCCTTTTTAGTACAGTGTACAGTTAAGATTTTTTTAAGGTTTTAAACCCCCTTTCACACATCCTCATGGACCCTTCGTTTTATGGAATTTTATTTATTGTACTCTAACTGTATTTGTGTCATTGTATTATGTTCCTTTTTAAATTTGTATTTTCACATTGATCTTATAAGATACGTTTGTTGTTTTTACATTGTTTTACATTGCCAATTGTGTTTGTTGACTTGTGAAGCCCTCTGAGACAAATAGGATTTGTGATTTTGGGCTATATAAATAAACTTGAATTGAATTAATAAGAAGCCTCTCAGCGAACTAACCACAAAATCAGCATTGAATTCCCAAAGGTAGTAAAGCAGGAAGGAGATGGCCTCCAGTGCTTTATCAAACATGTCGCTGATGTTTTATCAGGGGTGAGGCATTGAATTGTGGTCATCCACAGACCGGAGAAATCAATGTTAGTTGAAGATGCGATCGAGAGCTTCATTTGATTTGTGACCTGAGATCTAGCTGTTCTACGGGGCTCGAGGGCCACATGGGATCTGCCACCAGCGTACGTCTGCCCCAGAGAGACATGCCTTCAAGAATTAGCAACCTATTGATTCATCGCTTCTTTTCCTTTTTTTTTGTATCCGTCCAAAGATAGTGGTCCAAGTAAGCATGTCATTTTCTCCATCGCTCTGGAGTTCATAGTCAATGGAGTGTGAGCACTTCCTTTCTCATAAAGGTCACTAGCCTTTTACAGTGTGCTATGTGTGGGGACACTCCCTTTTATGTGACATCTCACTAGCCTATCGTTGTATGCGCTCAAGGTGAGGTCGATGCTGCCGCACGCATTTTATTTTTCCCTGTTTGCATCAGAATGTGAGCTCTGAAAATTGGGTTGTTAGAAATACGAAGCCTTGTCACCCTAAGGGTCCTTTCACTCCGTTTAATTACATACAATACCCTGAAGTTATGAGATCTATCAAACTGCCAATACTTACAAGTGGGGAAATAAGGACACAATTGATTTCAGGATTGGTGATCATTGCTATTGAACTAACATGGCCCTCAGTGTGGCACAGCAGTCATAACAGATCAACACAACTTACTGAAGGGATTCAGGCAGATAATGAGATATAGGCTTAAGTTGATTAAGGGCTTTGACAATCTTTAATTGTATCGTATGGTACCTGTCGTTAATTCTGCTAGTTTGAATTAGTAAAACAGAAAATACCAAACACATTAATATTGTCAGTTATATTTGTATTCCTCCATATCTTTAATACTATTCAAAAATGCACAGCACATAATTGATGCTAATGCTTCAATTCTATAACAATCCTCACCAGCTAATACAAAAGAAAATAGATGTGAAACACCAGAGGGTGTCTACTTATTTTTAGTGCAGCTGATATCCAGCCCACGGCCAATTACAGGTCAACAAGGTTGATTTGCGGGTTGTGTCCTCCTACTCAAGTCACTGCTGAGTTGCCAACTGTCGGAAGAGTATATTAAAAGGACCCAAAGGGCCACTAATGATCTTCCCTCCATCAATGTGCAGCTTGCCAGGAAATGTCCCGTGCTTTAATTAATGATTCAGAGACTAACAATCAATTCACGCGTATGTTAAAGGATTTAAATCTGCTTCCTGAAAATGTACCCATTTTGTAGGCGGACGTGGTAATTGTTAACATTACTGACAGTTAAACGTGTTGTTTAAAAAAGATAGAGGAAAAATAACACAAGGCAGGCTGTCCATCTTTCCTAGGGTCAAATGGAGTGTGTGGAAAGGCTAACATTTGTCATGTGAGCTGTGAGCTATTTTCTGTCCGCTGACTGACTGGAGGCGATCCTTCAGGAATTCATCATTTATCAAACCGGAAGATATCCCCTCCGGCAGCACGGGAGCCGATGAAGTCTGACACCTCCGGGTCTGCCTGGAGAGAAAAGGCCAATCGCATTGCATTAGCTCAGAGAATAACTACAGGATTACAACCACTTTCATTAAACTGGATTTACAGATAATTCCAAATGAATAGTGAGGAGATGTTTCCCTCAACTCTTCCCTTAACATTATTTTTCCTTTTTGTTCTCATAAATTAAAACACTAGTCAAAGTCAACTTTAATGTCAATCTTACTCAGACAGAGAGATCGAAATGACGTTTCCAACTATCCCGAATGTAAAATTATACAGTATACAGATATGTATAAAATACATATATCCTATACACACAATCAACAGACACATTTACACATATGCACACATTAAGATAAAAAAAAACACAACAATCAATATATACAAAATAAGAGTCACTTCAATATCAAGTAGTAGCACTAGTCCCTCAAAGTACTACACTACAGGTTCGGTGATAAATATTGTTATACCAATAAAACTATTCATAAATCTTTGAATAGGATTATCTATCTATATATGTTGTCAACATATGTTACATTTTTTACTACAGAAGATAGTACAGTATGACCTTTCTCGTCAAAAAGGGAAAAGGGGCGTACTGTCTCGTGTTTCATTGTTCAAATAATATACCTTACTTTAGTTTCTTACTGCTTTCATATTCTAGGATAACTAATGCTAGACTCAGATGCTCAGACGAACATAATTTAATATCTATTTCCTTTCAAACTAGCCTTTGTGGCCTCATGATGTGTCTATTAGAATAATTGAATCACCGCATATTACAGCAAAGTAGGCAAAGGTCCAATCAACACAAAGATAAATGAATAAAACAAGGTATTGAACTAACATGGCTAAGTGTTATCTCAATCATTACAGATCATCACAATAACTGAATGGACTGCTTTTATAAAACTATTTTCCAGTCTTTGCGACCACTCAAAGCCCTTTTACAACACAACTCAGCATTCACAAATTCACAAACACTTTCATATACTGAAGGAAGAGGCTTCAACAAGGTGATACCTACTTATCAGGAAGAATTAAAGGGACTATATTGTGCTTTTGGGAGTTTTCCCTTTCCTGCGGTGTGTCCCAAAGTTTCCTGCAGAGAGAGTTTCTCTCCCACACACTCCCCCCTGCCTGAAACGTCTCGATTGGACGCCCTAGTTTACTTCTGTCAAAGAGTTACATCACTATGTAACACTCGTTCTTCTATTGGTTAGCGCTCCAACACATTGTACGTGATAGGCTAAGGGTGGGACATCTCTAAGCTGTTGACACATTTCAACAGAGCCGGCCAGCTAACCAATCAGAGCAGACTGGGCTCTGGTTTTAGACAGAGGGTGAAAAGAGATGCTGGACACTTTGACATGTGACCGCAGGGGCATGGAATTAAACATTAAACAGTTGGTAAAGTAAAACATTTTATGTTATTTCATTGTACTGTGCATGTTGTAGTTTAATCTGCTAGATTGAATTGAAATTATTGGAAAAATTACCAAATCAACAGTATCAGGTATAGTCAGGGGCGGACTGGGACAAAAAATCAGCCCGGAACTCTCGACTGGCCCACTTCGGTACCGCTAGTAATACCGCTAGTACATTTGTAAATTGTTAACTGGCCCGACCGGCTCACATCGTTCGACCGGCCCACTTCAGTACCGGCCCATCGTGATTCGTCCCGAACGTCCCGATGGCCAGTCCGCCACTGGTTATAGTGTGAAAAAGGAGAAGGAAATAACATGTGTATTTAGAAGTACTGTAGGATTACAATGTTTAATAATATAGCCTTTCATATAGGGAGTTGGCCGACCATCACATCCCTATATGGCACACATCCATCGTACTTCCCATCAAAACATTGGGCTCGTCTGACACCACAATGCTTGACCGTTCACGAGACACTCCCACACGAAACACTCTGCAGGTGTCAGACAATCATGCTGAAAAGCAAACTTGTGGGTATTCAGAGGCTACCCTGCTGATCTGAAAACACAGGCTTGCAATCTCTCTCACACAAGAAAAGCCTCTTCAAAGTGTAAACACATGCCCACTGAGAAGCAAAACAACCTACCATCTCACCAAGAGCTGTACAGACAGACAGCTACAGCATAAGTGAAAGAAGAGGGCAAGGAGACGGAGTGAAATCTAATCCCTGGTGCTGAAACATGTTGAAAGACTCAACGAAAGGCAGCCTATCAGAGCTGACTGCAGTTGCCCATGCTGAACAAGTCCAGTTAGATACAACCGCTGACATCAGCAACGAGCATTGTTGCTGAAATATGCAAGCTGCCAAAATCTGTTATTTATCAGTATTGTTCCTTGTTGACTGTTCGATATGGTGCTCTGTGAGAAATGAGTCAGAGAGGCTGCAATATATTTCTTAATTTAAAGGAGGGAATGTATATTGAATAGGGTGAAAAACTCAACTACAAAATCTGAGCAAACAAACAAGCCTCAGACTCATAAAGTTCATACTTCGGCCACTTCAGGTCCCGCTCTGTTGTCACCTGTTGGGAACCAGATAAGGAAAAGGAGCCAAAAGAGATTGACACCCCTCGTTTAGGAAAAAGAGACCTAGAAGCTGAGCTGCAGAAAAACCTTTCTTTAGTATTGCTGCCATGTCAGAAACCTTGATGTTTTCTATAACCTGTAATGACTTTTTTCTGTCCACTTGGCATGTGTAATACCAATATTCACCTATTGTTGTCTTAACCAACTAGAAAGAAATGTCTTGCTCTTTAGAGGCTTAATGCTCCATTTTGATCACCAGCTGGTCTCCACTCGTGTTTGCCATTTGTTGCTGGGCAGGAAGTGCACAGTTGTAGGGCTTTTATCTGAAAACAGCTGCCTCCTGAAGCTGAAACGAAACAATGAGAGTGAACCAAAACTGTAAAGTCCACAAAGCTATTAGTGATACGTTATTATATACACATTGATAAAAATGGCTTACACGCTTGAACGTGGGGTAAGTAAGTAGGAAAGTGTTTTACTCGTAGCTTAACACGATTTGTTCTACACTGAATGTCTGGTAAATTGGGAAGGGCAAGGCTCACACACTGGTTGACAAGTACTGGGGCTATCTGCAAACTGCTACAGTGTAGGGATATCAAGGCTGTTGAACTTGTTAGAGAGAAAGAAAATGTTTAATTTGGTAAAATAAGTAGTTCGTATTTTCACAAAAAAGTGTATACCAATTTGGAATATTAAAATCACATTAACAAATATACACACACAGATATCGCTGTTCAACTCCTGCATAAAAATACATAGCATATTCTAGCAGGACTAGTAATGAATGCCCAGTGGGATGACATGAATATGCATAACCACTTCTGGATGTGTGTATGTATCACGGTGTGCACTTGGCATGTGCGTGTCGGTGCTTAAAATAGAAACTATGATGTTAATATTTATATTTCTTAAATTATCTGCAACTCTCTTCTGCTGCGATGAAACCGCGCACCATTTGTTTACATGTAAATTAAAGGTTAAGGTACTTACCATGCAAGATCAATCATTAAATGCAAGCACTAATTAGATGATAGTATTGCCAATAGTTTAATGAAAAGACCTCCCAGTGTGGGGACCAATAATTAGATTTGCTGCTTTACTGGGTTAGAAGCTCTAGGTGGAAAACCTCATGTAAATGAGGGCAAGGCTCATTCCCCAAGGCAGACAAATGTCTAAATACACAAATACTGTACTTTGCTGGATGATTATTTACAGTAAGATGTATTGTATAATGTATACTATACTACTAGTAATTAGTGCATGACAAAAAACTGAAGACATAGGAAATAATGGGGTTGAAGTTAAAAGTAATCTTTCCTAAATAAAGTCAAGGGTAAGTGAGAAATCAAATAACAGCCCTACTGAATGTACGCAATAATCTGGTTATTTTTCTGCTAATAAACACACTCATAAAGTAGACGGATACATTGATAGACACCTAGTTAGAAAATGAACTCACATTGACACGTCTTGGGCTTTCAATGAGCTGATGACATTTAAGTGTAAGGAGGACCCACTTTTCATTGACACTCCAAATCTTTCACACCCGTTGTGGCAAACGCAGCTGTCTTTCTCTTTTATTTCATCCAATGTCATCCTTTCTTCCTCAAAAGGCTGCCATTGACTTTAAGTGCCTATTGTACAGTTTTCACCCAGACAACACCTGACACCACAGCATGGTCACAAGACTTCACCCAAGGCCTCGCACAAAAAGATAAAAGATGCATATTGTAGCGTTTGGACACGTGGATGCTCACATACGTCGTCTGTATGTACACTCTGTGAAATCGATAAGAAGAAGAAAGGACAATTTTTTTACAACAATTAATCCATCAGCCAGAGGTCAGGCAAAAAAAATAGGCAGCTTTGTTTAGAAGAACATTTATCTCTATTACCTCATTCACACCAACGCAACTCCGGTTCAAGCTCCGTGCTAGAGCTTTTCAGGTTCAGAACCGGTTCTTCGGTTTAGCTCCGGCTCTTTTCACACTGCCCAGAGTCCGACTAGTGCTGCGTCATTGCGTCATCGTTTGCGTCATGACGTAACCGTTTGCGTGCCTGCTTCATAAAGCCAAACCGCGCGGAAACCCCTCACAGCTGACACCGACAACAACAACAATGGCCGATTGTGCTCCAGCTTCCTCTGTACCTCTTCGGAAGACCAGATTCCCAGTAGGTAGCTGGTCTCTTCAGTGGACCACTGCTGCTTGTTAAGTTTCTCCATCGTTGTACAAACTGGATAAAACGCCGGCTTTTTGTTGTTGTTCAGGAGTTGATCCCGCCCCTGCCCCTGCCCCTGCCCCCGCCTCGACGTTAGCGTGACGTATGCGGTGCTTTTGCTCTGGCCGGACAATTTTTTGGTGCTCCAAATGAACCGGATTCCGGAGCTAAGAGGCTGCTCCGCTGCGGTGTGAACAAGAAAACCCGGTGCTTTTCAAGCTCCAGCTCCGAACCGGCCCTGACACACCGTTGGTGTGAATGAGGTATTAGTGCCATGCTGCAAAAAGGGGGCCACGGCTGGATGATGTCAGTTTTGCTCCACTTGCTTGGTACATTAAAGGTCCCATGTCATGGCCATTTCCACTGATCATAATTCCATTGTTGAGGTCTACTAGAATAGATTTATATTGTGCAATTTTCCAAACTCACATTGGTTTCTCAAACAGCATCTCTGTAAACTACGTGTATTCACTGAATTTAACTCTCTGCCTTTAACGGATCCTTGTAGCTCCAATAGCTCCAGCCCCCACCCTCCCTGTGCTCCGTGGCGGTGTGGTTTCCTTGTTTAGCGACAGCGAAACACAGCCAAACTCATCCTGAGCACACACAAAGTCACAGCCGAAGTAAAAACAATAAGTGTGGCTTGATATTGAGTAAGAAAAAGGTTGATAAACGCTGTGAGAATGGGTCTGCAGAGAGAATTTCGCCGCGACCCCAACAGTCTGTTATCAGCCTGCAGCCAGGGAGAAGAAATCAGCAGAGCGGCATGCACTGAGTGTGTGTGTGAGGAAGTCCGTGGATTGGCCAATTTGGACCAATCAGCGGGGGCTTAATGTAACGGCTCCGCGGACGTAACGTAACGGCTCCACGGGTTGGTCCATTTGGTTCCGGGTACCGAATGACCGTATCGCGTCATAGCTCTGGGCGAGGCTACTGGCCATTCCTACGTCACGATACCCGGGAAGTAAACAATGGACAGTGACGTATCTCCAACGAGGCGTTTTGGGAAGGTATTTTAGAGTTTTACTCGCTACAGGCTGTACTTTGAGGGTTTTGACTCTGCACACCGTTTACATGCATAAAAACCTTCATAACACACAAGGGGACGGGTAATAACCGGAAAAGCATGACATGGGACCTTTAAGCTGACTATTTGTGCAATGTGAGAATCAATAATGGGGCATCTGTGGAGGACTATTACAGCCATAATCTTACATGAGGCAGCTTCCCTATGACTCACAAAAAGTCTGGAAGAACACCTTGTACAAGGTGTGAGAGAAAAAAATAATATCTAGCGCTGTAAAATGGATATTGGAAGGGAGGGATGACCTAAAATGTTACTGTTATAGATCATACAGTTTTTTCAGCCGTTTCACTCAATGTTCAAAAAGACCCGGACATCAAACCACCAGAGTCCTCATCCTGTGGGGTTTCAGATAGAACAGTCAAAAGGTGTGAAGACGGACAGATCTGGTTGGTCAATCAGACAAAACACCAGTGATTTTTTTAGACATTTGGGAATTGCAGCTGCACCATCCCAAATGTCTTTCTCTTTTGTGTCGCATGGAGCCTGACACACAGAGCGGTGATTGTACAGTGGCCCCTACCTCTCGTCAAGCACTCTTCAGTTCGGGCAATCATCCGTGCCCTTACCTGTGTACCCCTGGCAGTTGCTATGACAACAGCCTCCGCTTGATCAGTCTCCTGTTCATGGAGTGACACTTGAATGACCACTTCATGGATCAGGGAAACGCAACCGACCGGATAAAGAAATACAGGAAAGGTGTAATAATGATGATCACAAAAAGATTGATCACTTTAAACTCTCTGAAAAGTTAGTTTCAACCCTAAATTATATTTAAAAATAGATTTTTTCTGTTGACTGATTTAGCAAAACCCACTGATCTAGATGGTGATGGTTTTACACAGTTACTGTGTCCCTTTGTGTAGCTTAATTAAGCTCTCATTATTTCTGCACACATACCCATAATTTTTTCAGCAATAGCCATTTAATGCATTCTAATAAAAATCTTTATGTAATAGTTGTCATTGTTAGTGGCACAGTCTGCCTTTACCACACTGGTTTCAGATTGCCTACATATGTCGAGGGATGCAAATGGAAATATTACAGCGTGTAATCCAGCCTTCTTATCCCTTCCCAATCGTAAAATGAATGATTAAAAACTCTGATTTAAAGTACTGGCTCTCAATTCTTGTAGAATTACTATCATAATCCTTTGTAAACCACGTGGACCTCTCAGGAAAATCTACACACTATCTAAATGATTCATGTGTTACTATTTTTATTCCAATTAGCTTACTACTAGCAGCTGATGTGAAGGGTTTCATGCTGACATCAGCTCATCGTTCTGCTTTACAAGAAGGCCGATCAGAGTTTGTGAAGCCCCTCTGTCCCATCTCTGTGATAAATCTGTTTCAAATATTTGTATTAAGAAGCTTACATACTGTAGCAGAGTACAGACTTCTGTGGGGTGGATATAAAGCTTCTCTTTTTTCCAACATAGAAGATATACAGAACAACCAAAAGAAACATTACAGGACAAGCAGGAATACCAACATATTTTTCATATTGAGGAAAAAAATATATATAAATAAAATAATAATATAACTTAAAACATAGGTTAAAAAAAAAAATGTCATAATGATAATAATCATAAAAAAGTGTGTAGATATAATACAAATACAAAATAATTAAATTAAATAAAACATAAAGGTGCAAATACACCCAGGCTACCTCCCTGCCCTTCCCTCCCAGAGCAGTGCAACCCATGCCACTTAGATCAGATCAACCCGTTCGGTGACCAGTCAGTCAGGGCATCACCGTCTGAAATGTCTTCATTTTCATTGCGAGCTACACCTGAGGCTCACCCTCAGGCAGACAGCTGACTGGCCCTCTAACGGAGCCTACACACGGCGGCGTGCGTTGCCGCTTCAACGCTTCTGCCCATTCACTTTGAATGGGGTGACGTCACGATTCGCCGAACTGCATTGTGGGAGCAAAGCGTAGCTTCTCTCGCGGTGCTCGCTGCAAAATTAGAGCAATGTTCTACTTTTGCCGCCTCGACGGAGGCGTCAGCCAATCAAATCCCATGTATGCAAATCTGACATTACAAGCGCTAGCCAATCAAACCGCGTGTATGTTGGGAGAGCCAGACCGCAGTTATTTCCCATATGTCAAAAAATGGAGGAGAAAATGATCGTGGCGGTACTATATGACCAGTCCCTCTTTACATACAGGGATACAAACCGGAGGAGCCAGGCATGGGGGGAGGTGGCAGAGACAGTGGGTGACACTGGTAGGTTTTCGCCTTTTTGGGGAGTTTATATCCAGTGTACTTCGTTTGAATGGACAGCTAGCAAGCATAGACAGTATATTTAGCCAGCATGGATGTAGCATGAATGCTTTGCTTTGTATGTCCGGGGCGGGACATTCATGTGATTGGTTGTTGGTCGCGTTGTTTGTAAAAAATCCCCAAGCTTCAGACACGCCCACCGCCAAGCGGTAACGCACGCCGCCGTGTGTAGGGGCCGTAACGGCCCGTCCACACTACAGCTTCAAAAACGGTTTCCAACGCTTCTGCCCATTCACTTTGAATGGGGTGACGTCACTTTTCGCCGAACTGCATTGTGGGAAGCAGAGCGGAGCTTTCCTGACGTTTCAGGCTGCAAAAGTTGAGCAATGTTCAACTTTTGAAGCTTCTGAAGCTTTCGGTGGAAGCGTCAGCCAATCAAACCGCTGCTTGTGTGTCAGGGGCGGGAGATTCATGTGATTGGTTGTTGGTCGAGCTTCAGCCACGCCCAGCTCCAAGCTTTTTTTGAAGCTGTAGTGTGGACGGGCCGTAATAGGATCCATGTTTTTATAATCTAAATGTCTTTGATGAACACATTTATTCCGCTAGTAGTCACATTGGGACACAATCTAGTATTCACGGATGATTGATTTTGTCTTCATGTACCTGGAAATACATTAAGGAAATAGTATAAGCACACGAAGCTGTCAATAGATGGTGCTAGAATCCAGACGGGAGGAATTTACATAATAAAAAGCCTGGGATGTTTCCCAAATGTCCTCTGTTCCATTGATCGCTTATTCTGGGCTACACCGAGTAATTTTAAAACCCTATCATATTGAACACTTTATAATGGACAACTGTATCCTGATAAACTTCTTTTTTTTCAAAGGATTGTATGTTCAAAAAACGTAGTTGTTCAACAAGGGAACGAGGGAGATTAGGAAAAACACACACCCCTTTTCCTTTTATAGAGCAAGTGTTAAAATGTGACTAATTCTGTCGCTGACTGAGGATTACATGTGCACCTTGCAGCAACATGAGCGCTTCACTGCTGTCAGCGTGGTTGTGTTGCAGCAGCGCTCGACTGATGCAGCTTAGAGCATATCATGCAGCTCATACAAAATAAATCCTCTCAAAATGTGTTTTTATTTCAGCTCTGCATCACATAATCGTGCTTAATGTCCTCTATTAGCACATTTAGCTTGGGCACTATTGTTTTATTGAATCCTTCAGAGTGCTAATGTGACACCTTTCACTCCAAGTGGTTCCAGGAGAACGCCATATTGATTTTCATGATGAACATGTATAGGCAGAGCAGAGCCACACACATAACTCATGGGATTCAAGTGAATGTGTGTTGCGTGTGATTTAACTTGCAGTACAACTCATTGTTTTGTTCAACTAGCACAGATACTTCAAACCCTCTCTCCTCAGCCCCGTACAGAAGGCGTAGATGTGTTTGCTGTGTAGCTGTAATGTTGCCTGGAGAGCTGAGATACAGTAATAGGCTATGACAGGGCCTTTTCTCTACCTGCCTTCGGGGTTGTTAGTCATGTGTGGTTGAAGTCAAGCTAGCCCTCTCAGGACCTCTCCAATCCGAAGCATATTCTGTCAGCAGCCCCCCATCTCCCCTACAACACTCTGTTCATGTCATCTATCCATCTTTACCTTTGCTTATTCACTAAGCCCAGAGTCAGGCCCAGAGATGACAGTGACTGCCGGTGCTTCGGGGTTTTTCACAACTCCTCCCTCCCTCTGCAGCATGTTGGCAGAATGGGCCACCGAGCAGCAGACGGCCAATCACATGTGACAGTATGAGGACCGCAGACCTTAGTGGGAGGCTGTTTGTGGCGTAAACAGGCTCTGACAGCAACACTGACTAACAATACACACAGCTGCAGAAAGTAGAGCTATTTATATCAGCTAAAAAACCCCAACAGCCAGGTGACAGTGCAGAGATGAAGTGCACAGGAAACTAAAGGCACTGACATGAAAAAGGAATCATAACAACCCTCCCTCCGACAAAACAATTAGTGGATGTGAGCAGTCAACATTCATTTAAGCAGAACACCTTCATAATGCCGAGAGGTCTTTTTTTTTTGTCTGCCACACAGCCGCTGCCATTAAAGAAAAGGAAAGAAGGTTAATGAAAGGTGAATGCACAGACATACTACAAATACAATTTAACTGATAATGCAGAGTAGCCGTTTAGGGACATTGTTCCGTTTTGGTGGACAGCAGTCAATGGCCATTTTGTTCCCTCTGTCATATCATCTTAACTCCAACAGTTTGGCAAAGCCCCAGCCCCCCAGAGTGCTGACACAACTCCCTCTGCACACAGGTCACTTTTTATAAACAATGAATTACCTAGGTCACCTGAGATACTGCAGGAGAGCAGCATATTTCTGCAGCTGCATTGTAAGATATGGAGAATGATTGAGAAGTATACAATTTCCCGCATGTCCTAGCTAAACTTTGTTGCCTAGAGCAGTGGTTCCCACCCGGACTTGCCTCACGGCACACCAGTGTGCCGCGGCATTTTGTGACAACCATACATTATTATTGCAATATACAACTACACAAAAATAATTATTTTTTAATTTACTATATCAGTACTTTGTAGGTTTATATGTACGTAATCTGCGCAACTTGTGCGTCCACATCTCCACGTGCAGTGCTGCATAAACATGGCTGAGTCAGCGATAACTCTCGAGGGGTGGAGGTATGCCTATTATTTTGAGTTTGTCCGAAGAATAGACAGGAATGTGACGGTGAGGTGCAAACTGTGTCCAGGCCAGAAGCTGTTATCCACTGCTGGAAACACCACGTCAAACCTCAACACACACCTGCAAAGAACACATGCTAAGGTGAAGCTAACGCACACGTTATTTGTTGTTTGTTTATATCACGTAGTCTGTTCTTCTTCTCTGTCTTCCGGTTGTTGCCTGTTTTGAATGACAAATACACACTACCGCCGCCTGCTGGTAAGGAAAGTTATTCCCACTCACGCATGCGCAGTTCGTACGTGCTCGGCAGAGATGGGGTCGTTACTAAAAAAAAGTAATATATTGTTGTGCCGTGAAAAGAGAGTCGGAGGCGGTGTATTAAGAATGGAGTTCCAATCTTTATTATCCATTACTTCAGAGAGGTTAACACATGCACTGCTCTGCCTGATGAGCTAGCAGGAATGGCAGCTAAAGCTACAGGTGTTCCCCACTAAAGGGTCCGTGTGGCAACACAATAAGCAAGGTGAATTATGTCCAATAACGTGTCACCACACAAGCCCCCCCAGAATTCACACATAAACAAAATCAGCATGGCGGGGAGGAACAACACGCCGACCCCCACGACTCCTGAGCACGGGAGTCGGAAAAGTGACTCCCGCCTGTGCAGCCCCCGGAAGGGGAGGGACCGGAACAACAGGTCTTAAATCCGTGACAGGGGACGAGGCCGGGGGGCGGCCCCGTCGCGGAGGTCGAGCCAGCACCACAGGCTGGTCCAAGTCCAGGTGAGCAGCCTTCACCCGGTCCACCGAGACGTGCTCGGCCTTGCCACCCAGGTCGACCACCAGGTGCTTGTCCCCGTGCTCCAAGACCCGGAAAGGCCCATCATAAGGGGGCTGCAGGGGGCCTCTGTGCGCATCGTGCCGGATGAACACGTGCTCCGCCGAGCGGAGCTCTGCGGGAACCTGGGACACCTGAGTACCGTGCTGAGTAGTAGGGATCGGAACAAAGGCCTCAGCGGCGTCACGCAGGAAAACCCGCTGGGCCGACGCCGACCAGGGAGCCGATGCATTTGGGAGGAAATCCCCCGGAACTCTCAGCGGCTGACCGTAGACCATCTCCGCTGTAGAACCCTGCAGATCTTCCTTAGGTGCGGTCCTCAGGCCCAGCATCACCCAGGGCAGCTTGTCGACCCAGTTACCGTCCGTAAGGCCGGCCTTGATGGCCGCCTTCATGGAGCGATGAAAGCGCTCGCAGAGACCGTTAGCCTGAGGGTGGTAAGCGGTAGTCCTGTGCAGCTTAACCCCCAAACCGCCTGCCACAGCGTTCCAGAGCTCGGACGTGAACTGAGAGCCCCTGTCTGAGGAAATGTCTGACGGGGTGCCAAAACGACACACCCACGTTGCAATGAAGGCCCGGGCAACGTCTGCGGCTGATGTCGAAACGAGCGGAACCGCCTCTGGCCAACGGGTCGTCCTGTCCACCATGGTGAGGAGGTAGGAAAACCCCTGAGAGGAAGGCAACGGACCAACCAGGTCAATGTTGACGTGATCAAACCTCCTCTCAGGCACCAGGAAACGCTCCAACGGGGCCTTCGTGTGGCGGTGCACCTTAGCGCGTTGACAAGCCACGCACTCCCTGGCCCAAGTCCTCACGTCCCTTTTCAGTCCTTGCCAAACGAACTTCGCCGCTACCAAACGGACCGAAGGTTTAACGCCGGGGTGTGACAGGCCGTGCACAGCCTCGAACACAGGACGCCTCCAGCTGGCAGGGACGACAGGCCGCGCCAGGCCCGTAGAGACGTCACACAGGAGAGTAATGCCCGCGTCGCCGAACACCACGTCCTCCAAGCGCAGCCCCGCGCTCTCCACCTTCTGGGCCTGGACGCCGGGATCTGTGACCTGGTCTGCCGCCATGCGAGTATAGTCCAGGCCCAACTGGACGGCACCGATGACGACCCTGGAGAGGCAATCAGCAACCAGGTTCGACTTGCCAGCCACGTGCTTAATGTCCGTAGTGAACTCCGATATGTAGGACAGCTGCCGCTGCTGACGTGCCGACCAAGGCTCCGCCACTTTTGACATGGCAAAGGTGAGCGGCTTGTGGTCGACAAACGCCGTAAATTCACGGCCTTCCAGCATGAAACGGAAGTGCCGCACGGCCAAATAAAGTCCGAGGAGCTCCCGGTCAAAGGCGCTGTATTTGCGTTCTCTAGGCGTCAGCTGGCGGCTGAAAAAGGCGAGCGGCTGCCAAGCGCCCTCCACCTACTGCTCGTGCACTGCGCCGACCGCGTAGTCTGACGCGTCCGTGGTGATGGAGATGGGAGCCGTAGATGATGGGTGTGCCAGCAAAGCCGCCTGAGCCAACGCGGTCTTGACCTCAGCAAAAGCGCCGTCCGCCTCTGCTGTCCAGTCGATCTCCTGGACGGGGGTCTTGCCTTTCAACGCTTCATACAGCGGCCGCATGATGTGTGCGGCCGAGCGATGAAACGGTGGTAGAAAGTCACCATCCCCAGAAACTCACGGAGCGACCGGGCTGTGAGCGGGCGAGGAAACGCCGCAACAGCCTCCACCTTCGCTGGCAGAGGTGTCGCACCGCCCTTGGTGACGCGGTGCCCCAGGAAATCGATGTCCGACACCCCGAACTGGCACTTTGCAGGATTGATGATTAATCCGTGTTCGTTGAGCCGTGTGAAAAGGGCTCGGAGGTGGGACAGGTGCTCCTGCACTGAAGCGCTGGCGACGAGTATGTCGTCGAGGTAAACAAACACAAACGGCAGGTCCCGCAGCACCGAATCCATCAGGCGCTGGAACGTCTGAGCGGCATTCTTGAGTCCAAAAGGCATCCGCAGGAACTCAAAAAGTCCAAAAGGCGTTATCACTGCTGTCTTGGGAATGTCCAGGGGGTGCATGGGCACCTGGTGGTATCCACGCACCAGGTCCACCTTGGAAAACACCCCCGTACCGGCCAGATGCGCCGAAAAGTCCTGAATGTGCGGCACCGGATAGCGGTCAGGCGTAGTGGCGTCGTTGAGTCGGCGGTAATCCCCGCACGGGCGGAACCCGCCGTTCGATTTGGGAACGACGTGCAGGGGGGAAGCCCAAGGACTGTCGGAGCGGCGGACAATGCCCAGGCGCTCCATGGTTGCGAACTCCGCCCTCGCTACAGCCAGCTTAGAAGGGTTCAACCGCCGGGCCCTGGCGTAGACAGGAGGCCCTCCGGTAGTGACGTGGTGTTCCACGCCATGCTTAGTGGTAAGCGCAGAGAAGGTGGGTAGCGACAGGTCTGGAAACTCGTCTGAGAAACGTGTCTGCACCTGACAGCGAGCCTGACAGCCCGTCGTACGCTGCGCTGCCAAGTGTGCACACGAGGGAAGAAAACGTTAAGGCATCAACCAAACGCCTATTCTTAACGTCCACTAAGAGTCCATGAGCACACAAAAAATCCGCTCCGAGGAGGGGAAAAGAAATGTCCGCTGTCACAAAATCCCAGCTGAAACGCTGTCCTCCGATGCACAAACACATAGGCCTCACGCCGTACGTGCGAATGGGACTGCCGTTAGCCGTCGTCAATCGCGGTCCGTGCCCCCCACGGGCGACGTCTTCACTCGACGCTGGAACTACGCTCCGTTGAGCGCCTGTGTCACACAGAAACAGGCTCCCCGAAACGCTGTCGCTGACGAAGAGGAGCCTGCACGTGCCGCCGACGCTCAGAGCCACTACTGAGCGCAGGCCCCTCCGTTTCCCGGGGGTTTGTAGCTGCACGGAGCGATGCATCTCTTCGCCCTTGTCCCGAAACGTGCGTGGTAAACGCACTCTCCGGCGTCTCCACGCCGGCTAGCCACAGCCGTGTCCGGCCTCCGCCACGCTTTCTTGACTGCCGGTGGGCCGCTGAGCGTCGCGGCTAACGTCTCTGCCCCGGGCTGTTGCGTAGCCAGGAAAAAACGATCCGCTTCCTCAGCCAAAGCACAGGGCTCCGTGACAGGCGTGTTGGCCAGCGCCGTCTGTACCCGGGGAGGCAAGTGACGCAGGAAAATCTCCGTGAATAAAATACGGGGATATTCCCCCCCTAGCAGATTTAGCATTTTCTCCATTAGCTGGGATGGCTTGCTGTCTCCTAGGCCTTGAATGTCAAGTATCTGGCGGGCCCTCTCCTTAGCAGATAAGCTAAATGTCTTAAGGAGAAGGGCCTTAATCGCCTCATATTTGCCATGATGTGGGGGGGCTGCGATGAATCCCACCAACCTGGACGACGTGGAGCTCCCCAGCGCTGCTACCACATGGTAGTATTTTAGGTCCCCGTCACGGACCTGTCGGCAGGCGAAATGTGCCTCCACGTGTGCGAACCATGCCTCCGCGCTGTGCTCCCAGAATTCCGGCAGCTTTATGAAAACATCGCGCTCAGCCATGTTCGTTAATTTTCCGGAAACTTTCTCGGAAAAGTCAGGGTCACCAGTGTTGTGCCGTGAAAAGAGAGTCGGAGGCGGTGTATTAAGAATGGAGTTCCAATCTTTATTATCCATTACTTTCAGAGAGGTTAACACATGCACTGCTCTGCCTGATGAGCTAGCAGGAATGGCAGCTAAAGCTACAGGTGTTCCCCACTAAAGGGTCCGTGTGGCAACACAATAAGCAAGGTGAATTATGTCCAATAACGTGTCACCACAATATTACATATTACTTTTTTAAAAAGTAATATATTACACTACTTCGTTACTCTCTACATAAAGTAACTCGTTACTTTATTCGTTACTTTACTCGTTACTTTACTCGCAGGGCCGGCCCGCCCCTCCCTACAGGCAGATCACGCAGACTGCGGCGCACCTACAGTGTAAGCGCGCCACAGTTTTGCCTCTGCGAGACTCCACTTGCACCCCCAATTACTATTGCATTAAGGAAGACATAACACAAGTCTTTCTTTTTATATGCTCTAAAATAGGCTACCAGCCACACAACAAGCTAACAGTCTGTGAAACGTCAAGACACTAATTAATGAAACCAGTTCAAGACGCATTATTCTTATCATTCTTTATGAGCGCATAACGGTAAGTTATCTAATTACTTATTTATTTAGTTTTCCATAACTTAGTAACAGAGATGGTCAAACTAAAGTGGTAGAGACATGGCAGAATTCCTACAATGAAGCGGGGCATTGAACTGTTCACCCGTGAGAGGGCGATCAACAAAAGAGAGCGAGCGGCCCCGTTGAGGGAGTTTACAGATGAAAAGACTCAGCCATGTTTATGCAGCACTGCACGTGGAGATGTGGTCTCGCAAATCGCGCAGATTACATAGGCGGCCTAGGCCTACATGTATATAAACCTGCGGCGGAAACCCCTCTTGTCTGTCAGTGAGTGTGATTATTTTATAAAAGTAACGAAGTAACGCGTGTCGGGGCAATGTTAGTAACTGTAGTGTGATTACTGAATTATAAAAGTAACATCCAACTCTGGTGCTCGGCGAGTAAAGTAACGAGTTACTTTATGTAGATAGTAACGAAGTAGTGTAATATATTACTTAACAATTTTTTTTTAAATATGTAATATATTACAATTTTTTAGTAACGACCCCATCTCTGGAGTTGGCGTTCTCTACTCTGATTTACATGAAGAACAACAGGAGGCCACGGCTCTCTGTTGAACAGGACTTGCGAGTGGCCCTCTCCTCAGTGCCACCAAGGATTTATAAATTCTGCGCGCCCCGACAGGCACATGTATCTCACTCATTTGTTAGTCGGCAAAATATTTACAATAGCACATGTTTCAATACTGATTGCTGAAATGTTACATTTATAATTTGTAGTTCAGGACCATGGACAATGCAGCTTCCTTGCATTGACAGTTCTCTGTGCTGAATTTCTACTGAGTTTCCTTTGCCTCATTTTTAATGTTGGGACCTGTCTGGTTTAAATGAGTGTGTTGCTGCTTTGATGAAGCCTAATTTGATAAAGTTTCAAATTAATTTCTGAAATATTTCGTTAATAAATATTTCATGAGTAATATAGTTGTCTTTGTCACATTTTATTTGGCATTAGTAAATAATTATGCACATTTACAGGTATTTTACATGATATGAGTGATAACACGTGTTATAAGGGCTATTTTGCACAATAGGTGTGCCTTGAGATTTTTACTTGTCCTTTGGTGTGCCTTGGGCACAAAACGTTTGGCCTAGAGCAAGTGATGTCACTCGAGGCAGTGTTCATAAAGGTCAAATACTACAAGTTTGAATATGTTACAAAATGGACTAAGAAAGAAATGAGATCATCAGATCTTGGTTGACTGCTCCTGGTTTTTGGTTCAGGCGAGCAGCTCCATGCAACATCAGCTGATCGGCTTGCATTAATGTCATAATAAGAAAAACAGTATCTCTGGGTCTGCTGCCTCTTCTCTGGTTTGAGTTCTTGATTATATTTTTGAAACATGAATCTGACAGTATCAGGCAGAGTGCAATTCTCAGTGTCCCTCATGGAACAACAAAATAACTCTTCAGAATCATTATTTCTGTACCCCGGGTTATTTCACAAGTCCCATTCTGTCCTTTGAAATACAAAATAACATTAAGAACTCTGTCCTTTTGTACAGCTGGTGCGTTATGCATGTTGGGAGGTTGACGGTAGCTTTTAAAAACACATACAGTTATTTAGATTACTCTGCATTGACACACTAGGTTTTACCAATAAATGAAAAAATAAGCTGACCACCATTGTTGTACAGAGTTTGCATTTAGAGAAAGCAGCAGAGTAAAGCCTTGAGATAAAAAAATACTGAGTAATGTGACTGTGTGACATACCATAATAGTCATAATTCATTATCTGACTGTAGCATATCATAATAACCCAATTAAACAGGCAAGAGTACACAAACCAACACAAAATAAGCACCAAGATAATTGAAAGTAGAAAAAGCAGTTTTGTTGTTTTCCGGAAATACAAGAACAAAACACTTGCTAATACTCAAGGGTAATAGGGCAATGCGAAACGGGGAATGGATTAAGAAATCAACTTGTTTTCATCTTGTTGCAGTTCATTATTTCAAAGAGAATAAGACATTAAGATGTTCTTTTGATAAACAAAGTTTGATTAATATCCATGGCATACGGTATATAATGGTTCCTGTCTTGTTTGAGATTATTTTGGAATATCTTCACAACACACATCCGACAATTATTGACATAAAACAACAAATGATATTATAGTTGTCGGGAAAAACAAAGCATTCTGCAGCAAAAAGATCAAGCACAAAGAGTGTTTTTGAAGTGCGAGTTTGTTCTTAGTTGGTAAACCGTCAGCTTAAAACCCAGCGTTTAAAACTTCACATTTCCAAGTGAAAGGAAGGAGATGTTTTTGTCAGATTCCCCCTCAGCTCAGTGAAGTATTAATAATTACTTAAGTTAATATTTTGAAGTCAGACTGAGGCATTTAGAGTCACAGCTGACAGAGGATGGCTTAATTCAAACAGGTGGTGTTCCCATAAGGACAGCCTGGTTACTGACTTAGAGATGTCGTCTACTTCAAAGAGCACTCAAGCCCTCTCTCCTTTTCTGGAGGGAAAGGTTATTTGGCCAGGCGGAGTAAACAGTGCTGCGCTGGTGGGAGATCTCTCTCTGATCCTCACCAGCCCCAACACTTACTCCTTCCTTTCGTGCAGATATTTAAGGTGCATGAAAAAGAGAATACATTAAAATCTAATTCTTGGTGGATCATGAAGGCGGCCACTTTGCATTCCACTGATGACTAGCGGATAAGACAGGTACGAAGTCAGTGACGCCTGAACCCTCCCACTAAATTGATACAAATGGGGTATTTACCTATGGTATTTACGTGGCACTGGCCTCAAGTAGTTGAATCATTTAAAAGGTTCTCTTACTCAGCTGGAACATTTGACTGTAATGCAATAAATGTGATTATTAAATTGTTTCCAGGAAGCTTGAGAATCTGTTTTTACCTTTTATTTACCTCTAAAGTCATTGTTGTCATTGTTGTTGTTGGTTTGTTAAAAGCGTATTGTGACATTTTGGGAAATAGGCTTTCTTGCTCAGTTAGTTGAGAAGATCAATGCTGCTCTCATGTCTTGTTGTTAATTATGAAGCTAAAGAAAGTAGCTTGTAAATTGGAAAGCAGGGGGGACAGATAACCTGACTCTGTCCAAAATAAAACAAATGAAAACTACCTTTAATGAAAATTAAGGTTTTAGAGGAGTCAGCAGAGACTTTATCCCTGCGTCAAGTCTTTAGGGTAAGCTAAGCTAACAATCTCCTGGCATGTGTGTTACTAAGATTACTCTGCATTGAAACACAGTACCGTGAAGAAAAAGTGAGGCGATACAAATTGTACTGAAGTGAAGTAAGCTAAGCTAACCATCTCCTGGCTATAGCTACAGATTGTTCATATGAGATGTCTGAGATGTCTAAGTGATTCTCATCTTCTAATCTCGCTAAGAAAGCTGATTCAGTCCTTCAAAGACTGTCTACGGCGTTTCCCACAGATCTGAAATATGGGTGGGGGGGGTGCAACAACATTAACATGAACCTTTCTGTTGGTCGCATGGCAGAGTGAGCAGGTACAGGCAGGGCCCATAGTGATAGCCCTATAGTTTAAATCTACTACCCACAAATAAACATATGGACATGGGTTACTATTTAAAAAAAATGGTAAATGTTTTTAGGAATCTATCCATGTGATTTTAAGTAGGGGTGGATCTCAAAATCCTCTAGGGGGGTCCGGGGGCATGCTCCCTCGGTAAGATTTGTTTTTAAATTTTGGAGTTAAATGCATCAATCTGCTGCAGGACAATAAAGAGACTAGATATATGGGAACACCTATATGAAACAGAACTGTATACATTTCAATAATCATAAGAACATGGCCATAACCAATAGCATCCCATTTCCAATATGAAAAAAACACTGAAACTTGTTTGTTTATTTATTTATTTTTGGTTCATTTATAGTTTATGTGAGTGTGTCTGTGCTCCTGAATCAGCCTCTCCCTCGACCTCCTCTCCATCCTCTCCCCCTGCTCCTCTTTGAGGCAGCAGCAAAGACTAGTTTTAGCTCTCAACAAGTTTTAAAAGTGTATCTTACCTTTTTTCACCTAGTTAACTTTTTATTCATTTATTCATGCATATTTGACTAATCACTACCCTCTCAAATGGAAATATGTGTTTACATAAATGGTGACAAAACCGTTTGAGACCCACTGAGAACTTAGACTAAGCTAACTATCTAAACACTCAGAGAGTCCTTTACCTCACCTGAGCTGAGGTTATCCCGAGCTTGAATGACACGCAGAGACCAATCGAGGGCTTTGCAGGCCACATCATGTAGACAGCCAGTCACCCTGTGTGAGGCAGGCCACTTAACAGGTCAGGCCATCGGGAAACCCCCCGGTCCTCCCGATGGCCAGTCCCGTAGTGGGTACAGGAGGCGTAGAGCGAGGGATCATTGTCCACAAGTTAATCGATCGCAGATGGCGTCGTGGTCACGGACGAATAAAAAGATATACATGTATATAAGGAAATATACTTGGGCGGCCGTTAATATACCTGGGCGGCCCGCCCAAGTATAGACTGTGTGGGAAACCCTGGTCTTCATTTCATTAAAGCCAAGATTCTCAATGGAAAACATAAACCATAGGCCTACATATTTAATTATAGCACATAGCTAAAATAGCTCTGCTTTTCTTTGAAGTGTAAGCTTGTACAACCAAACTTTTATCATGTGTAACTCTTTAGCTTGTCAATCAAGATTAGCTGTAGTCACTGAAACATGCAGTAAAGTGCAGGCAGGGCTTCTCACTGCACCCAGTTCAGTGCTTCTTCTGCCCCACATATAACATGCATTATTCAAGTCAGGAGCAGCTTGGTTAACCTTGAGTAATTTATGACATATAGGACCAGGCACATGTTTAGTGTCTCTGTCTTCATCATTGTTGCATGAGTGGACAGGTGATGTTACATGTACATGTCTCATATAGCGCTGTACACAGCTGTACATACAGTGGTGGAAGAGTGTCCTTTACTGAATAAGTAACAGTGTGATGAGTTAGAAATGGATTAGAAAGTATTTATTAAGTAAATTATTTGAAATGTAAGCAGTAACACATAACTCCAGCTGGAAAAAGTATGTATATATAGCATTTTTATCTTTTCTGAGGTAAATATACATAGAGTTCATCACTGGTGATATCTTTTGTTGACACAATATATATATATTTTTGTATTATTCTTGAACAGTTGAAACATTTATATGAAAAGCAAACGGATCAAATATATCATGTAGCTTTTTGAAAGGAGAAAAAGAGTTGAAAATGTTTGCTGATCACAGATAAAACAAATGCAACGTTTTGCTTCCTATCCCATGTATATCCTTATGACAGATGCCAACATTATGGTAGTATGGACTGAATTATTTTCACATGTGCTCAGAGGCTGGGTGTTTTGCTTTGCAGCCACCTTTTTAATGTATAGCATACAACTGCATAAAATCGTATTGATTGGATAAAAACGAGCTGGCTTCCACTCCGCTCTGGCATCCCAAGCAAGCAGCACTTACATATTGTGATCTATGGTGAGTAAAACTCCTCTCATTGGCGATCTGCCCTTTCATTTATCACGGTGAGCGTAATCACTGTTTATCTATTTCGCATCATAGCTCTTACCTGCACAACAGTCACTTTTAGTGCCATTAAATGAACATGTGGAATTCAATGTGCCAGAAAATATCCCCTCTAGCACCGTTCCTCCTAGACCTTATACGAAATATATTTAGGAACGCATTCACCACTGCAAGGTGATCGCAATACATCATATTTTGGAATAGTGAGGCGTAAAAGAAAGACATTTAAACCCAACCGGGTGAAAGGTTCAGTTGCTGCAAGGTAACTTCTCTAAGTGCTGCTCAGGATAATACATCTAGTTAAGTTTATGGGTTGGGATGATGAGCCAAACAAGCAGTGAGGGAAAACCTGGGGGAAGCTAATGATGTAAAGGCATCCAGAGGAGCTGCGTGGTCGTGATTAGATCTCCCCACATGGCAGATGAGTTATTCATCTGCTGTTAATGTGCTGCAGCTGCAGTCTAATGAGAGGGGTCCAGAGAGGAGACCTGCTGGACCCCCGCTCCCCACGACTCTGCAGCTATCGGTCACCTCAAATGTGTGGAGGGCCGACACAAAGGATTTTCTTTTCTTGTATCTTCCACGTGAAATACAGTACAGTCCAACCGCAGTTCTGGATGAGTAAAATCGTAAAATGACTGAAAGACACTTATTTGTGTATTTGTTCAGAAACAGGTTTATTACCAGGTTGACACATACAGTACGAGCAATTTGACTTGGTGTCGTGGTGCATACATAAAAGTAAAATTGAAATTAAAAAAATAGATAGAGAACTATTTTAAGAACACTATAATAACATTACAAAACAATAAGAAAAATATCGTAAAATAAAGCATTATTTACATTGAAATAGAATGGAATAAAATATGTACGGTAAAAAAGAAACAGATATTGTCAACATTGTGTGCACTAATGTAACAATACTTAAATAACCATCATATACAGTATCAGTCTCAATGAAACATAGTTTACGTTTCCAGATGGTTATTTTTGTTGCAGGGCTATTGTAAGTTTATTCAGTCATTTATCCACTTGAATGCTTGTTGCTCAGATGCTAATGGTGCCTTCAAGTACACAGTAGTCTCATGTTTACTGTGGTGAAAATAACCCAACTGTTTGAACAACCAAGAGATGCTCTTCACTACTCAAAATGTTTAAAAAAACGAAATAAACATTCTCTTATCTTAATAGCTGTCTACTTCTTCCCAACATGATTTTAAATTACACATGATTCATCATTTTTGAAAGGGCAGGATTTTGTTGTCATTCATGAAGAATGAGTTTCCATGTGGAGGCAGGATCACAAACAAATTAAATTCACCCATAAAAACATGCGGTATTCAACTCAAACTGCTTGGAATGTTGTATTGGTTTGTCACAAGCATCAGAAAACCTTTTCCACTAAATCATTATAAACAACAATGTACATTTTTGTATGTCATTTTTGTTCATTTAACAAACAATACGGTTCTCACAACTGCCTGTTCCATCTATGCAAACACCTCTTTACATGTCGAGTGCTCTATACCGTCCACGTTGTTATGCTAAGAGGGATGGAGGCTGGATTCATATTTGAAGGGTTTGAGAAACCGTGAGTAACAAAGGCTTCTGAGCAGAGTGAACGGGGGAGGGCGAGTTTGGGGAATGGCATGGTAGGAACAACGTAGAGCTGGCAGTTCCTGTGCGGCTTTGCCTTCCAAGAAGCTTCTCATCCGACACAGAGCTGGGCATAAGAACCACTAGCCCAGTCAGAAGAAGCCCTAATAAGGAAAGGCCTTATGAATTATTGATTGTAACGCAGTCCCCCCCCTCCTCCTGCAGCCCAGCACCCCTTTAAGATACAGATTCCCGTTAAATCCAATAGGCTCTGCTGGGCTCTCAGTTGTGGCTCTCCGAGCACAGCAGCTCTCCAAGAGAAGGGGAGCAAAGGATGTTCCAGAAAGATAAACCAATTAGAGGCGGCATGGTGTCCTCTACCCTCCCTGTTCCCCCCCAAGCTGCTATCCCATGATCCTTTAACCATTGGTCCATTGGTCGGAGTCAAATCATTCCCCAGAACATTGCCCCCCTAATGTTGGGGCTGCCATTCTTTACCCGATGTCCAGGCCCTTCTTCCTATTCTCTGTGGTCTACTGCCGAGACCCCCAGCGCTCAGCCTCAACCCCCTCGATTGGCAGCTTGCAAGTCTGTGGTGAGCCCACACTGTTTGTTGCTGATAGCAACACACAAACTCAGAAGTCTCTAGATCACAGAGTAAAGTAGACTTGCAGTGAGGAGTTGGGTTTTTTTTCCACGGGATTCGATGGTCAGTGTATTCCCCGATCTCATTGTGCATTCTGGTAACACGTCAGTCAACACTCAAGGACAGACAAGGCAGTGTGTTTAAAATGCAGGGACTATATGAAATCACCACTCTAATGGTAATAGATATTGACAAGTAGGCAATCTAGTTTGATGGTATTTGCGGTTCACTGCAGTCTGTAGAGCAGTGGCTGAATCTCTGCTGCATCTCATAAAATTGCTGCTATTTACACAACATAAATAACAAGTGATCAGTCTCTCTCAGTTAAATGCTTAGTGTGACATTGTAGCCGCTTTAGAGCTGACACGATTGGTCAATCTATAAAATAGTAATCACAAATATTCTGATAAACCTCTTATTATTATATATGATATAAGCTGTTGGGACTTATTCTGTCCAATCACACCAATTCAAAAGACACATTCCTGGCATGCGCACGCACTTACTTGGCAATAGGTCTGATTCTGAATAAATACGGGTTTGGGTCTGGACAAAATAAGACATTTTAAGACATCAGCATGAACTTTGGGAGCTTGTAATGGCCATGTTTTGCTATTTTCCTACATTTGATATAGAATATAATCAGTAGTTGCAGCCATATACTGAAGTATTTTGCTCATAGTGTTATTCATTCCCTCAGTGAATTGACCCCAAGCCTCCATCTCACAGGACCTGCATCATTATCCAGGAATGAAATGATGTGTGCTGAACAGAGCACTATGAACGTGATGGAGCTGGACTATGCAGCATTTAAGTTCAATATGTCAATCTCTTGCGACAGCTATGATGAAATAAAAAAAGAAGGGAGAAATGGTGACTCTCATGGCAATTTCACTTTGAGTTTTCTTTTTCTGCCTGGGCTTTTAAAGCAAAAATTGAGGAGAGAAATCCCAAGAAGGCTGGATTTCAGTGTCTGTTATGAAATTCGGTGCCCGTCCACACAAATGAGAGTGCGGGGAGATCTGGTATTCATGTGCTTGCTCACCTTGAGGCAACATCTTCATTTATATATGTCTGTGTATACTGTATAGTATCCATTCCACAGCTCGCCATGCGAATCTCTGCCTTTCCCTCGCTCATCCAGGCAGGTCATAGGGGCTGCCAGATAAGCAGAGCTATATTGAAATATTCAACAGCAGTCAGAGACTAGACCGTTAATGCTCGGCGTCTTGGTGCACGGGACGGAGGATGAGGGTGAAAGAAGAAGTGTAGGAAAGAAGAGGAAAAACCTATGTTTAAGAGATGAGATGAAGATGATCAAATCAAATCAAGTTTTATTTATATAGCACATTTATAAACGATTTTTGGTCGAGCCAAAGTGCTGTACATATAATAAAAATAGCCTATGATGGCAGGCCTAACTAATCAGCTTTCTAAATCCTGACATTTCCTTCTCTGCAGTTTTTTTCCTGACATCCAGAGCCCTCTCCTGGCCAGATGGATTCCCTGTTTGCCATGTTGCTTCCCTTGCCACTTCATTCATCAGCTCTGCTCCATCAGACCTGCGTACCCCTGCCCTGTCATTACAGATCACCACAGATGATTGTTATCGCACAGCTCTCTCAACACTGAGGCTATAGTGTGTGAAAGCAACAGCAATTGAGTTGGGTGAGAGTATTTTATCAAGCCTTACAACATGAGCTCTCATCATGACTTGTAAGGGTAAAGAAAAATGGCAGACATCCACTCTCCACTACAACATGATTGAAGCAAGACAGAATTTCTCTCGGTGCGAAAATAAAATAAAAAATATGAAACTTGAAAACAATGAAAATGACGGGGCTGATACACTTCAGGGCTTTCCTTTCCTTTCAGAGGAGAGGCTTGGACGTTGCAATATGTTCTGTAACACACTGAAAAAAATAGAAGCCATCAGGAAGAACAAAGCACAGGCCTGATATACGGAGACAGTAAATAAGCAGGTAATCACCCTGCTCTTTACAGCAACATGGTGTATGGCTTACCGGGTGAATGATGTGCCGACACCCCACCATCCATTGTTGAAGTCACTTAGTTAAAGGTGTGGAGGAGGATCACAAGAGGAATCCAAGATTAAGGCCTGAACGCTGGTGAATTTGGACATTAAGGACCTTATCTTTATTGGAAGTGACCTAATGAAGAACCCTTAAACCTTTGACATCAAAAGCAATTGGACTCTGTTCATTTTTAAGATGTTTCCTCGAGAGCTCTCCTTTGTCTGAGAAGATGTAATCTGCTGCTGTGGGGTGCACTCCAACAGTTGGAGGAAAGAGGACATATCTTCACATCAAGAAGCTATGTTTATCTTAGTTAACGTTAAATATATGATTTATACTCAACTTATTAAGATAAAATGTGATTTAATGTTTACTTTTCAGAATAAAATGTTTTATAGGAGCACAATTGTAATGTAACCTTCAATAAGTTAACAAACAGTTTTACAGTTTTCAAATTATGATTATTTACTTCATAATTTATTTTATTTAAAGACACTTAAAGAAGTTGTGTCCTGGTCAGGCATTATCACTATCTCTTAACAATAAATAATGATAATAATGCCACCCAATAATAATAATAATAATAATAATAATAATAATGCAAACTCTCAGATCATTTCATTTCATTTCAAACCTTTATTTATACAGATAAATCTCATTGAGATCCTTGATCTCTTTTCCAAGGGAGACCTGCTCAAGTAGTTCCACATGAAACATAAATAGAACAACAAAAGGACATCATTCAGCATCATTTACATAATTATCCACATAAACAGGTACCAATAGCTTCCGATTGACTAGCATCCAACCAAGCTTTAAAAACATTTAGTGGCACCAGATTGTTCAGTTTCCATTTAACTTGCAGACTATTCCAAGACAGAGGAGCTGCGCATCTAAAAGCTGTCTTCCCTAAGACAGTCCTAGCAGTTGGCACATTTAATAAAACCACAGCATGCGATCTCAGGCAGTAGCCACATTTTCCGTGAGATCAGGGAGCAGATATAGAATGGAAGTTTCCCTAACATGGCTTTGTATATAAAAATGTACCAGTGACTGAGCCTCCGTACAGTTAGTGAAAGCAAACCAGCCCTTGCATACAGGGTACAGTGATGCGTTAATGATGACATTTGTTGCATATCATTTACATAGGCCTAGTGCGTTAAACCTGAGAGCAGAGCAAAGCATTTAGTACATGTTGAGAATTGATGTTTTCACAGCAACCCAACTTGTGAAAAATAATATACACTATTCATTTCAACAATATATAAAAAACTGAAATGTACCAATGTTTTGCTACTTTCACTCAAATTACATCATTTGCACTTCCTTCAGCAGGCAGCACATCTTTCTTTCTAAAAATGTGGAACGTTAGTTGCTTTTTTGAAGTCTCTCTTTTACCATCCACATTGCCAGTGAGCCCAGCACTGTGCATTACACATTAAAAGCTCCCTATATCTAAAATAGGCCTCTGAGCATTAGAAGAAGCTGTGCTGCTTTTAACTTGCTCTGGAAAATGAGAGCTTATGCTCCCTCAGTCCTTTGTTTCCTGATGGTTCCAACTCCACGCTGCATAGGCTCTGCGGAGCTGGGGACTTCAGAGGACCCTCTTGAAGCCATAACATCAACCATGCAGAGTAACAGAGAAATTGTAACAAAAGGGTCCTGGGAATTTGACTGTTTTCAGGATAATAAGTAGAGAGAGCTTCTGTTAACTTAGGAAAAAGTCGCTTGAGATACCAACCAGATGTCACTTTTCCTGCCTGTTCTATTTTACAAGTGTATGAAAAAGGCAATTAATCTGACAATATGTAGGAAGAACCTTTACCAGCGAACTGTGTGGGGGGGACGAGAGAAATAATGTTCAATGCCCTTTGAATCTTTTCTTTAATATGAACTGGAAATACCTAATTTAGTGAATCAGGTAAAGGTACATTGTGCAGTCAAACTGTGTGTACTTTTTCCCCCATAAGATTGATTGACATATTTAATTGTGAACAGTTAATATGTATAGAACATGATTAACATTAAGAGAAAGCTAAACATATCTACATCTGATAACAAACCCTCTGCAGCCCTTTTTTACAGATTGTGTTGTTATTTCTATCAAAACAGAGGGCAGTAATGCATCAATAAATAAAATGAATTTAAGAAGCATACTCCCTGGATGTGCCCACCAGGAAGATAAAATATTGATGTTGTTGGTGTAGGATGCTTCCCAGTTCCTCTTTTGCTGAGCCCACTACTCGGGTCAGAAGGAGTCACCACAGCCTGGAACAAGGATGTGAAGAGGTCAAAGGTCGGTAGCATGGGGGAAACCATGCTGAATGTCAAACTGAGGGGAAGACACAGCGGACCAGACGAGGCAGCAGCACAGCTCTGCACTGAGCCAGCAGCAGACTGTTGACTGGACTATTTTTGCTCTTTTTCCAACATCTACAGCACACAATGTCCTGATCAGGTCAGCCTGGCATCGACTCGGCTCTGAATGCAGAAGGAAACGCCGAAACATCACCGAGGATAGTGGGGAAGATGCTAAAACAGCACAGTCATTGTCTATCTGGACAGATTCTGATGACTAATAATGGGTAATGTTAATCTGTGTGGTTCTTCTCGCGTCCAGGAAAGAGAAGCTTAAAAAGGAGACTAAATGGAGTCTCTGAGATTGTTTCAAAATTGGTACTTTAATTAATAAAAGGCGTGGTAAAGTCACAAACAGGATATTGTTCGACAGAAAAGCAGCTGGCTCTCGCTAGCAGAGAAAAGAGGCCGAACCCCTCAGGTCCCGTTGTTTATATATCCTCTGCTGGCTCCTCCCTGCCGGCCGGCTCTCCACGTTTCAATGTCCGTTTATTATGCATATCAGAGAATACAGACATTGTACATTCAATATATATCTAAACACGCCTTTTCTCCTCCTTAACTCTTTCATGACTTTTTATTTAACACATTCTAAACGCTGTAATCAATACTTCAAAAATACAGGAAATACGTCACAGCAGTTTGGTTTCCGGTCGTGCAACATCATATCATCTCGCTGCTAAATTCACCTCTATAGTAAATGGTATATTAGCCTCATGCTAAATGCTAACCGGAGATGACGGATTTTCAGAATAAAGCTTAACAACTGGTTGTGCACAAGAACTTCTGGATTTTCAGTATAAAACAGCATTTAAACTGACGGTATGTTTAAGGTACATTATGCTATCAAAACATTGATTTTAATTTCTAACAGTAATATTACTTTAGATATCAGCAGGAGTGATTTGTTAATGTTGTATACGGGAGAAGACCTGTGTGTATACTGTGAATGCCAGTGTGCACAGCTGTCAGTCTACCTTATATAACATCAGTAGCTGTCCTTCTGTGAACAATAATGGACAGAAAGGCCAGCGGTACCAAATGGAGTGCAATAACGTAAGTGCATTGGATTGTTCCCAGGTGCTCTGTGGACCACAGCATATGTGAACTACTCCTTCCCACTCAAATATATAATCTGGTGGTCAGGGGCATTGCCGACACTGTATCCCTGAGAACTGTCGACGCTGACGTTTCATGAAAACCCAAGATAATGAGGCAGTCACTGTAACTAGCTTAAACTCATACTAAAACCAATATTGGTCAATAAATGCATACATTTCCCTCACAAAAGATGTATCTCTTCGTGAAGAGTGCAAAGCAAATCTATATCCTGTCAGTTGAAGAAATATTTTTCAGGGAAATATGCTTATTTTCTTTCTTGATACCACTATAATGTTTGTTCCGATACAAAATAAATGTTTTATAGACTTCAGACCTTGACTTTATCTCTGAGACTTCACACATACTGTAGGTTTCTGTTGAGGTGTTGTGAAGCCAATGTGGTGGGCTCAGGCCGTCACCAAACTACCTGCTCATCCAAAAAATATGCAATGAGTCACCCGTGTGGCAGAGCCGACAGCTAGTGTCTCGTGACCTGGGACGACGCCAACCTGTCAATCAAAGCTTTCACTTTATAACTGATCCACTTATTGTCGCAAATCTAATCTGTGCATCTGTAAAGCTTCACTGTGTTGAATGCAGTGTTCCATATCCTTTGATTGAGCAGTCATTTAGATATTTTGAATCAAAAATAATTAAAGGTGGGGTAGGTAAGTTTGAGAAACCGGCTCGAGATACACTTTTTGTTATATTCCATGGAATGCTCTTAACATCCCGATAGCAATGAATATCTGAAGTGCTTTGACAACAAATCCATAACAACATTTCATCTGTGGAAGCCGTAGTACTGTAAAAAGCACGACCAATCATTTTTATACCGGCCCGGCTAAAGTAACTGGATGGCCTACCTGCCTGCAGGGTCGGCTCTAGAACAAATCGAATGGGGGGGCAATCATTTACCAAGGGGGGGCACACACTGCCGTCAACAACCAACACACAAACACCAACGCAACTTCAATTAAAAAAAACATGCTGTAAAGTCTATTGTCTTTCACACACATTGCAGGGGTGTAGTGCTATTGTATAGTGCACCTATGACTTGTGCATACATGCACGGTTGTGGCTGGCACGACCACCAAAACAGAAACATATAAGGACAGAGGGTGTCGTTTTCTCATACTGATATTCTGCACAAACTGTGCTGTTGTATTTGCTGTAAAGTGTCTTTACTGTAGGTTATTTTTTATTATATGTACAGCACTTTGGCTCGACCAAAAATCGTTGAAAAATGTGCTATATAAATAAAACTTGATTTGATTTGATATGGACATAGGCCACCATATTAAAAGTGTGCAAATGTATTTAGTATCCTATCCATGTGAACATGTTTTAGGTGGGGGTGGACCTAACCTCCTCTAGGAGGGTCTGGGGGCATGCTCCCCCGGGAAGATTATTTTTAAAATATTGAAGTTAAATGCATCAATCTGGTGCACTTTGAGAGCAAAATGAAGAGATCTATGGATAGCCTACATCTCTCAGCATCCATATGAAACAGAACTGTACACAGATTTACTTTTTCTTTATGGATATTTTACTAATCATTCCCCTTTTAAACTGTATTCTTGTGTTACTGTCCTATAGTATTTCATACCCGTTTTTTATTTATTCTCTCTTTAATAACTATAATGATCATATAAAGGTATTCCTCGAAAATACTTACATAAATGGTGACCAAACCGTTTGAGACCCACTGAGATAACTTACACTAAAGTGAACTATCTAAACACTGAGAGAGTCCTTACCTCACTGAGCTGACGTTATAAGATCCTCACAGTCTGACAGGAGAGGACTCTCCTCCACCTTGGTGTAGAAACAGCCCTTTATATCCGTTAGCATAGCTAGCTAACCAGATGCTAACAACATTCCACGTTACCGCTCGCGCACTCACAAAATGCGCTCGTGCCACACACAGAGAGCCGAGCTTGAATGAAACACAGAGACCCATGTACTTGTACTGTACTGTATATCATATTATTTTCGATGGCTTTACTGTATAATCAGTGTAACAGATGAACAGATCGCCACTGGGCTTTCATCTAAACACACAGCCACGTAATGATAACAACAAAAAAGGTCGGGGGTCATTCGTCAAGCAACAATCAGAGAGCAGCAGTGAGCACACCTCAGGCTGTGTTTTATATTTGTATTCTTTATTTCTGATGTATTTCACACAAAAAACCTTTAGTGGAAACGTTTTCACTTATATGATTAGAAAAAGAAAAAAACGGCAAAGTGGCAAGGCTTGCCAACCCTGCGTTGGGGGGGCACAGTGACTCATTTGGGGGGGCATGGCCCGCGAATGACCCCCCATGACGCCGACCCTGCCTGCCTGTCAGCCTTCCATCTGTGCACAAACTTATATCGTGGCCTCATTGGTCATGTGCGCGTTCGTGTGTGTTGGAGGTGGGGCTCTGGAAGGAAGTGGCAGATTTTCCGGCTGTGTATTTTCTATTTCTAGCGCACTCGAGCTGGTTTCTCCAAAATTACCTACCCCACCTTTAAGTTTAACTTTTTCATTCTTGTTTTTTTCGTTTTTTAATTTATTTCAAATCCTTAACAAAGTCAGTTTGGCTGTTTATCAGTCAAACACAGATGTTAAATCTCTAACTTTTTTGAGTTTGTGATCCTACTGTTTTACAATCACAGAACACAAGGGTTCCTACGTGAAAACGTTGGGTCCCCTGAAGGTGACATTTTACTCCTTTCCGACTGGGCTGTTGATATAAATTACCGCAGCAAATGCTCATTAACACCATTGATGGGCTGATTCGCTGGTCATGAAGTCACAGGGCACATTGTGTGCATAGCAATATATTTTTATCTGCAGCCATCCTCGTCCCGAACGGATGGCAGGAGAGGGGAGAGGGAGGTTTGATGAACTTAATTAAAGCCTATTAGACATTCTGTGAGGTGGATTGGATCAGCACTGCGTAGAATAGAAATGAATGGAGCAGACACTGACAAAAGAAAAGTGTTCTGTGAGCGGGATAACCATCAAATAGAGTAACCATCATGTTGTCTCAGCCCCAAATTATAAAATTGAGACATTACTCAGGGGAGTAAGTTGGGTCAATGCAGCCATTAAGTGGAGCTCACGTTTCTACATAAAACGCTCGCTGCTCAGCACATCAGCTTGCATATCTATCATTAGTCAGTCAATAGCAGCCTTGGAGCATGCAGCAATACTCGTAGCAATAAAGAGATTCCTCATTTACTTTTTTTATATTAAAATCTACCTAATAAATGAGATTAGACTGCAGTATGTCCTTTAGGTGTGGATTAAATCCTCCAGCTTTATATGCATAATGCCTTTAGACTGTAATAGACACCTCTGATAGTGGCATTGGAAATCCAGGATAGTGACAATTGCCATTACCCTGTAAATCATGAATTTACATAATTGAAAAGATGAAAAATTTGCAGGTTTAGGGAATGAAATAACAATTCATGATCATATCCTCAAAGTGAGTATTCAAACATGAGTGACATAAGAGTAGCGCCTCTGCATTGATAGGGTTGCTGAAACAACTTCAGACCTGTCATTACTGCTCCTCGTGAAATGAGCATCAACCGAGAGGAAGATCCCCCACGGTGACATTTAGAAAGTTGCCATACCAGCGCTTTGATATTTCAAACACTTCTAGGTTTAAACACGCCGTCTTTGAAGACACCCAGTTCCTAGAGAATGTCAAAAAGAATACGGGCACTTTGCAGAGAGAAGGATTTGCTTAGGTTTAATCAAACAGGGTTTTTTTAGATGATATCTGATGTATATCACAAAGTACAAGCATCCACGAGCTCAAGTTATTCTGTTTTCTTCTTGTAACCTGTTTACGTGTCTGTCAAACTGTCTCTGAAATACCAGGCGGAGATTATAGCAAGGAAGGGGTTGAGTTTTTAAATGGAAGTAAAATGCCAAAACAGGATTTGAAAAGCTATGTATCGGTAAGCGAGGTAAAAAAATAGACCTAAAAAGGAGGGGTAATCAAAATCACAATTATTCAGCTAGATATCATTCAATATGTTTTATTTCTTTTACCATGACAAAAACATTTTTTCTGAAGTAAAAGCATTACATAGATTGCCAGGTAATTAACTGTAACCCTTATTTTTAACATGCTTCGTGTCTCTTGCAATTCATACCAGGTGGACTTTGAAATGTTAGTTTTGAAAAATGTCCCTTTACTATTATTAAGTTACATTGAAGAAAGTTAATGGAGGGTTACCAACGTCTTTGTCCATAGTACAGGAGGGGTGCTGGGAGTGTGGGGCGAGTCAGAAAGAGAGGCAAATAGACATAAAAAAGTGAATATTATATTATATCTTGGGTGTGTATTCGTATGCCTAGGATTAGCGATAGCAACCTGAAGCCCAGCCCTTTTGACCCTTGCCCTCTGCAGATTCTGACCCCTAGTAACAACATCACATGCTTTTTTGCCCATAAAATTCTGCACTAAACTTGCATTAGTTGAGCAAAATCTAGTTCCCATTCTTTGATAAAAGTTGGATAAATAATCTTACTAGTACCTGCACTTACCATCTATCCAAGTGACTTACTATAACTCTATGGGTATATAACTAACCTAACCCTCCACGCTGTTTTTTCCTTTTTCATATTTTAATCGTTAAGGGAGTTAGCCATCCCTGCTCTCCATGACAAGTGTTACGGCCCGTCCACATAGCAGCTTTGAAAAAATCTTGAAAATGTTGGAGGTGGGCATGTCTGAAAGCTTGGGGATTTTTTGCGACCAACAACCAATCACATGAATCTCCCGCCCCCGACATACAAAGCAAAACACCCCGGGGATTTTATGCGAGCAATATATATATATATATATTTATATAAAAGCTCCCCAAACAGGCGGAAACCTACCAGTTTCACCCACTGTCTCTGCCACCTCCCTCCATGCCTGGTTCCTCCGGTTTGTATCCCGGTAAATAGTCTGGTCGTAAAGAACCGGGTGATTTGCTACCGTAATTTCTCGTTTGGAATATGAGGAAATGAACTGCGGTCTGGCTCTCCCTGCTTACACGCGGTTTGATTGGCTAGCGCGTGTACTGTCAGATTTGCATAAACGAGATTTGATTGGCTGACGCTTCCACCTCAGCTTCAAAAGTTGAACATTGCTCAACTTTTGAATCCTGAAAATCCTGGAAATCTTCACTTTGCTTCCCCACAATGCAGTTTGGCGAAAAGCGAGGCAAAGTGACGTCACCCCATTCAAAGTGAATGGGCAGAGAAGCGTTGGAAGTTTTTTTAACGCTGCTGTGTAGACCGGCCGTTACTGTTAAGAATGGTTTCCCCTCCTCACCACCCCCAGCAGCCCAATAATGGTTTGTTATAGCCATGCCATGAAAAGTGATGATACCCCGCTATGGCCGGCCATGCTTACTCACCGTTAAATAGGGATATCTCTTTTATTCCTGAACACCTTGCTCCACTGCTCTGTCCATCATAATAAGAGCTCTTGTATCCAAGCCCTGCCTGTGAGAGAGTAATAGGTGTGAAGCAGGGAATAACACATCACTCGGTATGTCTGGAAGCCCCTGCAAAGCCACAGTCCTGATGAAATATTAATCTGCGGCTCCATGCTAATGATAATGCACTATCAGGCATGAGTTGGCCCAACTGAGGCAGGCAGCTCTCTGTCTCACTTGTGTTATGACAGGATATCCCCGCTATTACGGCCCACAAATGAGATTTGAATCTGTGAATTACAAAAATGGTTAAAGGGGTGGAGAGTAGCCTTTATTAATTATTTACAGCCCCTGATTTCCTCAGACAGTTGTATAGACCTTTAACCCAGTATCCTGTTACACAGAAGATGGGCCCATTTAACAGAGAGGTTCAACTGAGGGCCTGTGGTACCTTTCTCCATTACTCTCTCACTTTTTAATCTACTTCAAGACATATTTTACTGCATGACATTCCCATCAACCATATACTCCTACAAAGTAAGAAACTATGCAGCAATGCTATTAACCAAACACCTTTTTATTTTTGTAGTATCCATCTATCTTTCCCTGACCTTAAGTAAGTGTTTTCAGTTGCCTAAACTTAAAGATGAAAACTATAGAGCCCCTAAGGCAATATGAGCATGTTTAGTGTACACAAGTTTCTTATACGCATCATGTAGTTTCCCACTCACAACTTGGGGAAAACAAAGTTATTTTACACATGTCCCCTGAGGGGCAATTCTCTTATGTTGTAACTGAGAGTTAATTAAGATGATTTTAAATAACAGTTGCTGAGCATCCAGTTGTCTTACTGTATCTCAATAATCTTGTCTGACAGCCAAGTACTTTGTCATTATAAAGGGGCCCCGCCCTACTATGATCCAGTGTCTCTTCTGATTGGTTAGCTGTCCGGCTCTGTTGTTATTGGTTAACCACTTAGATATGCCCCTTAGCCACAACGTACAATGTGTTGGCCAGGGTCTCTTTAAAGTATCAAAAATAGAAAAAAAATATTGTTACCCAACAGTCTTAGCATATAGCAGAACTCTGCCATGCTAATAATCTTACATTATGTATGGGGTATTTTTAGACCTGCAGCAATATCTTCCCTTATCAAATAATGTGCTAATTATTTTTCTTCGATAACAAATGTATTGCCTGGCCTTTAAAATGTCTGAAAAATGTCAATCTAAAGCCCAAAGTGGTGCCATCCGATGTCCTCTGTCCAAAACTGAACTATTTGTCAGAAGAAAAGCAGCACATCTT